>NW_009190735.1:135746-223962 GCF_000690835.1 Fulmarus glacialis
TCTCCCATACTCGCAGCCTCCGAACAGCCCGGGTTTGTGTTATGCTGGCAGATAAGACATGGTAGAAAAAAACCTCATACCCTCTGAGAAACAGACTTTATAAAATTAATTTTACATCTCATTGCCTACTACACCACTACACTTTGGACTCATTCATCTCAGCAGTGCCAAATTACTCAGCACTTAATAAAAATTGTAAACTTCTTTAAAAAATTATAAAACCACACTCTAAACATATTGAGAAGTAGTTTTGCCCTCAAAGCCATCACTGAAGTAAGACATACCTTAAACTGAAGGCCTGTACTGGATTTCCCACTTTGAAATATTCTCCTTTGAAAACGTCCTATTATTTGTCCTACATGGTGACTCAAAGCTTTAACCATGAATCAGAAACATTGGCCCTAGGTGCTGCACACAGAGGGGGAAAAAACCATTCATCCCAAAGACAAGCAGTGGGGGTGGCATATAGGGAAACACTGCTTCTCTGGTGCTCAAAGGGACCTACGAGGAGGCTAAGCGTTTATTTCAGATTTACCACCAGAAAGAGTTTTTTGCTTTCACAACGTGGCTACAGGCTTCTTTTAAACCAGTGTCATGGTAATTCATGAGCTTTTGCATCTCCTGGGTCAGTCAGGACCTATGAGAAGTCAACTAGTATTCTCTCCTCCTTCTGCATCACCTGTTTTATTAGCAATACGCAGTGCTTCGAGCAGCAAGGGTGGTACAAAAATGTTCTACCAGCCACAACATCAGAGCATGGTCAAGTCTGTGCAGGTCCCAACCCACCCAGCAAACTCCAGGTCTCTTGTCCCTTCATGATGACAACATCAAGTAGCAAATTAAATCCTACTCTCGGGACTTAAATCATTCCACCATCTCCACCCGAGTCCCACCAAGTGATAAGTGCCACCCCACCACTGCTGTTACTAGTTTACATGTGCATAACAGAATGGTCTGCCTCTTAGTTTCACACTTTTAAAGTATATAGAAAGGACTGAACATTTATTTTTGACACTAAAGATATAACTCCTAACTTTTATAAAGAATTGTTTAGTCAGAAAGTATCATTTTTACACAACTGCTTAATCATGAAGAAAGATGCACTTTAAAAATATGCTCTCAAGAAGCATCGATATAAAGGCTTCCTTTGTTGACAGAGTACTTTTTGGTTTGCAGCAGAGAAAATACAGTCAGTAAACAAATTGCTACCTTTGGCAGCTCTGTTCTAACTTTGCATTTTCTTTTTAGATACTGAAGACATCATCCTTTCGCCAGGCTTCCGCCTAAAAATTCCTTCCATTCCTTTAAAGTCTCCTTTGCCCAACTCCAAGAATTTTTTTAAACTTCCAAACAATGAACCAGAAGCATCTTGCCGGGGCAAAGCAAGCCCGCATCCAGAGGATTCTTCTTGCACTAATAAGCACAGGCTATTGAAGCATTTCCTATTTAACTGGTACATACAAGAATTACCCCCAGGAAAAGGAAATGCAGAAAAATGTGCCTTTGCTCCATCGTTTGAGAAAAGCTTGAAAGAGCGATGTGCAGATCCAGCATCAGTTCCCATGCAGCCCCTCCTCTGCCAGTTATCACCCTGGAGAGCAAGGAGAGTCCCACGCCAACATGAAAATTTGGAGAAGCCCACGGCAGCCTGGATACCGGCTGCATTCCGGCGGCGTGGTGCAGAGCAAGCTCTCTGCTGTGAATCATACTCCTCCAGCACCGAGGGGGACAGACTTCTGCCTGCCCTTGCTGGTGAAGCACCCCCACGACAGCTTACCTCGGATTTTTAGCCCACACGCCCATCGGCTCAGCTTAGAGGGTCGTCCTTGGGTCCACGCTCCAGAACAGAAGTTTTAGGCTGTAGGACCATTAAACTGCAACAGCAATCGCGATGTCATTTCTGCCATAAAGTTAAGCAATCCACAGAAACAGCTTTAACTGGGTCCTCTTGGAAATAAATTGTTTCTCACCATGTACCCTTTTCTGGCCTCTTGTTATTGTCCTCCTGATATTCATGGTTTACTGGCTGGTTTTAATCATAATAAAATGAAACTCTGTTGAAAGGATAGCTGTGAACTTGGGACTGCCAGGCTATGGAGTGCTCAGTCCCGCCTGACATAATTTTTATTTGCCTAAAAGTTCTTTGGTGTTAACGTCTCCCTCAGTAAGTAGAGCCCATCCCACAGCGTAGAAGGGAAACTCATTGTTTGAAAAGTACTTAACGAACAAGCTCACAGGCTGAATCCAATTCCAGAAGCTGCATCCATAAACAATAAAGGATGAAGACACATAAAAGTGTTAAAGTTCAGGCTACAAATTCAGAGGATTAAAGGAAACATTTCAAGCAGAGATGGAAAGAAGATGAAAATAATTTTTTAAAAATTTCTTCTTCCATAAAAGAAATTGCTGGTCGCTTCCAATAGCACAGAAACATTTCCTCTGCATCTCAGAAACTAGCAAGAGTAAAGACAGATTGCAATGGAAATAAATTCATTTCAGTCAGCTGTGGATGCTGCCACTACTGTTTTTTATAAAATAAAAAAAATTTCATGTTTGATCAGAGTGTAACATGCCAATGGAAAAAAAAAATCTACACTCACCAAGCAAAACAGCTACTCATTAGTTCTGGTCCAAATTTAAAGAAACAGATTCTGGAAACAAGAACTTGAAGGAGAGCTTCATTTTCTTTTCTGCTTTCTCTCAAAATCAATTATTTCTAGTCTTACCAACTGTGGAAAAGGCTGAAACAAGTACATCTCCAATTCCAAAGCCAGACAACACGTAAAATGCATTCAGCCAGATTTCATATTTTAAAGCCAATTTCATAGCTTTTTGCTGTCCGCCAACGATTGCTCGATGTCTGAGGAAGCTCTACAGGAGGAGGTGCATGCTACTCGCAACAGGTAAACCTAACATTTTGCGCTGAGATTCCAGAGAGCTGCAAACTTTCTTGTCTGATTGGACGTTCCTGGAAGCATCCTATATATTTCAAACATTTCAAATGTTTACCTTCTAAATACCTAAAAATGTGACAGGGCACACACCTTCCATTCACTAATTTCAGGACTCTGTATATGCACGCTATCTGGATAAAGCGAGGCAAAAGAAACAGTTAAGCATTATGTCCCTATTCTGCCTCCCAAAAATAGCTAAAATATTCTGTCTTCCACAGTCCAGTTCAGAAATGCAGATCAAATCTGTCAAACAGATCTTGCTAGAGAGCAGACTGTATTCTTCTTTACTCAACAAGTCCATGTCCTTAATACCTTTTTTAAATCCCTAGTTAATTTAGATCTAGCCAAACACATTATTTTCCAAACGTGTGAAATATTCATTTCTGACTTCAGATCTTGCATGCCAGACACCAGCCCAGGTGAGCTTTTAGGACTGAATTATAAACTCATGAAAATAGAGTTTATAATGGAAATACTGACAGACTCTCAGCTTCAGCTACACTAGTGGGAACCACCGTAATAAAACGAATGCAATCACTCACCTCGTTTTACCAGATTTTATTGCTGTAGAGAAAATTAAGTAACTTAACATCTTGCTCTCCACTAAATTGCTTTTTCTTCCCCAGACTTTTTGGTGTGCCCTTTGTGATACCACTTACTTGTAAACATCCTCATTTTTGTCTGTGTATTAAAACACATGCATTTAGAGGCTTACATCAGGATTTTTCTCTCTATAGTGTTTAACTTCCTATCTGGCCACTTTATTCTGAATCTTATTCAAATTAAAGCAGGACTATTATGCAAGGCACAACAAGTTCAATCTGAGTAAAATCTGGGCAGGATTTTCTTTTTTGCATGAAAACAACAGCATAATAAATGCTAATCATTATAATCTTTTCAAAGTGAAAGCTTTTCAAGCGTATTTTTACACTTACGAATATAAAACATGCTTCCAATTTACATGCTAAAGGATTGCATAGAATCAGAGATTAGAGACGGAAGAGACCTATATGTCATCCCTTCAATCCCCTGTCAGTGCTGGATTGTATCATCTGCTGGTAAATATGGAATAAGAAGGTTTAAGAATTATACATTTTAGCTTGTAAACCCGTAATCAACGTATATCAATCACCGCACGCAGAGAAATTTGGAAACCTACTTTTCTGTACTGCTGCGCGTCAATCAAGTCCCAAACTAGCACATACATCAACTACTTCTCTTGGTCAGACATGGGCACCAACTAGGGTAGAGAAACCTGACCCCTTTTAATTAAATTGCTTGGATGATGTGTTTTATGAAACTTGAAGATTGACCCAGCTAATTTAAATCTCTCTCCCCTGTAGTGACACAGTGGCATCACAACTGACCTATTTCTCATTTGCCCAACAGAGGTCATCAAGGACAAATGAGAGGGTTGTAAACAGCTTTTCTCATCTTATTAAACATCACTTCAGAAACGTGTATAGATTTCAAGTAAGCAAGGTCAAGAAACCATTAGAAAGGTTAAATTGGAAACAAGAGAGCATGCAAGGTGGTCACAAGATTGTTCCAAGTCAGAAAATTAAATTAACCTAAAGAAATCCCTGAAGGTGACTACATCTTCATTACTTTTATCAGAGACAAAAATAAAATCAAGAAATAGCAGAAGACCTATTGAAGAAAAAAAAAAAAAAAGATGCAAAGCACCAGCTACCTAGAAAGCCATGCCAGTTTTGAATGCCCCCCCATCACCATCTGATCATGTTTGTTCAATGTTTCATGTTCACTTTTCATGAGCAATTGCTGCAGTTTTACCAGTACGGCTGTCAGCATAAAGCAAACAAATCACATGGAGACACATTTTCAAATCTGCTGCATTTGTATTCATCTTCAAATGCATTGCACGCTCATCCAAAACAGGGATCAGAAGAATACTGCAGGCAAAATAGCACTGAGACATCTAAAGAATACGCTTACTCAGAACTTGGTCAGCTCAACTAGAAAGAGCAAGCCAAAACCACTCTGCAGGACCCACTTAAGCAAATAAAGTGGTATAGATGACTAAGCTGTCATCACAAAATGTACTTTAGTACCTAAAATGAGACTGCTGAGTATATCCCAGAGCCTTGCTGCTCTGGCTGACCCAGCTCTCTGAACACCTAATGAGTTTATGCTCCTTGAGATAACGAAAATTCACAGAACCACCCACTTTTCCAGGCACGCAAGGAAACATCTGACAGACTCCAATGTGCTCTACAGTCACTTTCATTAAAAATGTGTAAAAACGGGCCCCACTCTGAGCTCTTGCAAACTGGCATTTTTGGCTAGACTGTGTTGCAGTTTCACAGGAAGGATAACAGAGAGATTCTCCTGGAGAATGGATGCCACGGGTTTACACCCCTCCACCAGAATGGATCTGAAACTCAAATCTCCCCTTTCATTTGCAAGGCCTTCAACAAAATAAACATGGCTACTTCTTCCTCTAATGATGCTATAAACGAGAACGATCATTCCACCTATGCCCAAGTGCTTGCTATTTTAAGTACAGAAGGTAGTTTCCACTCTGGAGCCCGGTAACGGAAGGAGATGAGACTGCAGACACGTTCCTCCTCAGCCGACGTTGGCATTCAGTACGCCAGCTCCTACAAATCTCACTCTTTGGTATTTAATTCTCCCCATTCCCTGTAAATGACACTTAGGATCCAATTCATCATTATAAATGCTATTCCAAGAGCCAGATCCCTTAACATTCAGGATACGCAGGGTGAGCAATTTAAAGTCTAGGTTCGCTGTGAACTCCAGGTATTACATCCAACTACTCCAAACTACAGGACGCCAAGCTTGAAATGTAAATATCAAATTATGCTGAACTGCTCATGGTTAAGAAAAGAACACATTTCAGCAAATGTAGCCAAAGCATTTCCAGAAAAATAGCTCTTTGTTCTTCCATAATCTTATAAGATAACACAGCTATAAAACTACTCATTTTTACTGGCTTTACACTACAGGCTTTTTTCAGGAAAAAGTCCTGATTGTTTATTCTATATCAGACATGCATGCAAGATGTCTACATTTTAACCCCTATAAGTAATACCTGCACTACATATTGCTGGGAAGAAGAGTTTCAAGAAACTCCCTATCACATATAGTGTTAAAGTACATACAAATACCCTTCACTTCTTTCCTGCCATAAGACACTAATGACACTGCTGTTGGATCAACGTGTACAACCTGTACAACCAACTAAGCAACAAAAACAGTAAGATATTTAGGAAGATGAGGTATATGTCAGTTTAACCAAGTTTATTTCGTCCAGAAAAAGTAAGAGTAAAGATGAGGGGTCCGAGCAAGAGGTTCAACAGATTTTTAACATGTGTTAGATTGTAATTAAAGAAATTATGATCCCTCTATTCTTCATGGTCATAAGTAGAAGGATTAGATCAGATTCCTTAATATTAGATGTAGGCTGGACATCAGAAAATGTTAAGCGTACTGAAACAAAGGCAGGCTATGTAAGGCTCATTATGAGCCCTGTAATACCTGGAGCACCATGCAGAAGGACAAGCGCAGCTTCTCCAGCTTTTGGTGCCCATCACCATCTCAACGGAGGGCCTGATCCTGCCTGCATGGACGAGGCATGCTGGGACGACCCGCCGTGCAATAAGTATCAAGGGGAGAAAGGCAGATTAATGTCTCCCTCCCACCGAGCTAAGGAATGAGAGAGGCACCCGGCTCCTGCGTGCTGTCAGGGCTGAGCAGACACGCACAGGATGGAGCAACCAGACACCGAGGAAACGCAGAGGTCAAAACTGCCGCAACTTTGGGCTTTAATTGCCTCCACGGTCCGACAGCAACTGAGCAGGAATTTCAGGGCAGCAAATTTAAACGTCAGCATCTAAATAGGAGCGAGTCTTCCTTTTTTCTTTATTGCTTTTTTTATCTATTCTTTATTTATTTTCCCCAGTTGTAAAGCTAGGGTAAGTATTGCTTCGGATAGCATTATTTCTGTTTCTGCAAAAGATTTTGTAGCAATAGGCTGACAAATACATCTGAAGCACTTGTATACCACACCAAGAAAGGCTCACAGGAAACCCAGGAGGACTTCAACCTCTGCAAATTCAGGCATGAGAATTGCTACTTCCAGAGAACAAAAAAAGATCCTAAAGAAGAGAAATTTTAAACCGTAATTTTTAAATGGAAAAAGCCCAGAGCCCTTGGAAACATAGATCATATAACTGGAAGTGAGGAAGCCTGGAGGCACGAACCATGCAGTGGTTCGAGCTCCATGGCCCTGCTCGGACCCAGCAGCAGCCCAGCCTGCCCTGCCAGCCGGGAGCAGGAGACCGGCCTCAGGCAGGGGATTTGTTCACATCAGCAAAGGAGAATGCTCCTAAATGAAAACTACCTTCAACAGACTGAACTTGAAGCTGACAGTGCCGGGAACTAAATGCAGGTAGGTCCTTCTTCATTCAAATGACTGCCACTGGAAGATGGACTGAGGGAGGAGAAGAGGAGACACTAAAAAACCAGCAAAGAGTAAAAAGGCTTTCAGTACACCTCAGACAAGCAACAGGGCCTGGGAAGGTGAGAATCAAAGGCTTTTTCGCATTAAAATTACTGCATCAGTTATCACCTGTTCTATCACAGCAGCCCCAAGAACACAAGCAACTTGAAAGGTACTTTTATATCAGGAAAAAATCCAAAAAAGTTAATTTATACCCCAAAAGAAATTAGATGTCAAGCATTTGTTTCCAGGCTTAGACCATTATACCCCAACAGCACCTTTGTCCTGCACGATAGAGGACAAAGTGATGACGCTAAGAAAACTGAGGATTAATTTCCAGAAAAAAACATCCTGACGGATCTATTAGACAGTAGGACACAGTCCCATAGGACACCATAGGAGTCTTATCACTTAGGGCTTGTAAAACCAGAATAGGGTGATGATCAGCAAACATAGTATGGGAACAATCCTTTCCTGGAAGGTAAACTGGCCAGATAATCTACAGGCCAACAACCATCTCCAGTGCCTGTGATCTATTACACCCCATTATTTTAATTCACTGAAACTGCATGGCCTCACTAACAAAGGCTGCCCCTTTTTCAATCCAATCTCCTCAAGTTCAGTCTAAGTAAATCTCTGCCAGGCACTAAAAACAAAAGCAAAACCTTTTTCCTAAATGAAATTTGCTAATTAAAGCCACGTTTCTATGCAGCACAAGGATAGGAAGAGCAGGAATTGCAGTGGCATGCATTCCCGCTGAGCATTTCTCAAAAGCCCAATACTGGAAGGGAATACAGTGCAGAAAAGACAGCATTTCTGTTGTCACTTCACACCCAAAAGGAGAATTGCAGGTCTCAAACACTTTATTACTCTGGAACATCACCCTCCTACAGGTTGATAAACTCAAGAAATTGAAAATTATGAAAGAATCAGTGTGTTGACATAAATTTCATAATTTTAGCTACTGATTTTCAAACTTCCATTTGTTTGAGCAAAATAATTTCTGGCTCACTGATGTCCATTTTAAAAAACTACAAAAGTTCCATTTTTATCCTAGCTATTTAGGTGTTTTAAGTACCAGCAATCTTGAGCATGAAAATATGGGATTGCAAAAGGCAGGCATTCCCCTGGCAGGGTTGCTACCATCAGTGCTTTGCTGCCCTTCGCTGTGCTGCAGGAGCTTGCAGAAGAGCAGCCAACAAAACCAGCATAACACCATGAACAGGAATAAAGGCACATCCACGCTGTGCAGTCGAGAGACACCAAGCACGACGAACAGGAGTACTGAGCAACAGCCTCGGTCTTGGAAGAGGCCACATACAATACAGAATAAAAAACTTGCTTCTGTCCAAAGATATCTCCTGCTTCAATTGTAAAAGGTAAGAGACACAGGTGGCAGGCAAGAGAACAAGTAGCAAGACAATACTATGCAGCAGAAGGAGTATCGCTTCAGAGTGCTTGCTTCAGCGTTGTCTCCACATTCACACGTCTTACTGCAAAGGAGGGTGTTAAGGAAGGACTGCAGCACATGGGTGGACACAAAATACATGCAGTTACAATTTAAGCTTGCAGCACTGTAGATGTCCAGCCATCTCCCTGGGGGCACCTTCCCAGCAGAGCTCTAATCCCCGGCTACACAGCATCCCAGCAACACAGCTCGTGGGGAGGAACTGCCCAAGCCAAGAGAAGATGATAGCACTAAGCAACTGGAGAGGCAAAACAGGATAAAACATGGTGTCCTGGTACAGGGAAAGACATTTAGGACAGGCAGTCAAAAGCACAAGCTTGCTGAATACCTCCCCCTTTGCTCTGCTGAGAGTGGAAGACAAGCACATAAAATAGTAAATCTGGCTGAAAGCATCTGTTACCCAGCACTGGGTTTCTGCTCAGTCCTCAGAGGGGAGGAGAGGGGAACACAGAGCAGAGCCTTGATGGTTATGAATCCAGAAGCACCTTTGCTGGAGTGACAGAATGGGAGCCAGCACCTGAGTGTGCCTCCACCCACTGCCTCGGGGGTCCCAGAGGACTTGCAGCATTAATGCAGATGAACAGATAGCTTTTTATTTTTGTTTTAAATATTGAGTTAATTATTCCTCCTCCTGACAGAAAGCGTACCCAAGAGCAACGCACATGGATACACATCAAGAGACGTGTGATGGGAGCAGTCCTCGGGAGTCTGCTGCTCCCAAGTCACTCACTACAGTAATTTTAAAGTCCACAACAAAAGTAAAATTAAAAGCTGATAAAAGTGTTTCTGCCAATTATTGTGTTGGTGTTCAAGTACTTGAATGTAAGGTAGAATATTAACAAAAACACATATCTTCAGACATGGCCTACTTCTTCACTCACTGTTTTAAAACGAGTGGAACATTACAGTGAAACGTTATGGTGGAGCTATTCCCAATTCACACTGGCAGGGGGAGCAGGTCAGTCTGTTTAATGGAAAGGTATAGTGCTAGAAAGGTTGATTTTCGGGGGGGGGGAACCACACCCAAACAAACAGGAAAGTAAAGAGTAGGAAGGTGTGTACAGAGAGTTGAAATAGAGAATTGAACGAAGGCCAGAACTGTGTGTTAATTGAACACCGTAGGGGCTGTCACAGACATACTTCTTTTTGCCCTCATGTCCAAGGGACACCCAAGTCGTGAATTCTTAAGACATCTGAAGAGACTTGACTTCTAATAATTTTTTTTATTGCAAAATAAAATACCTGTTTAAGTAACCGTAGTATTTTTGTTACCTTTAATATTTAAGTAGCATGTTTAAAGTGAAGGTTAAGCAAAATATCTGATTAGTTGTACTGTATCTAGACTATACTATAACTTAAATAATAACCAATATATAATGCTCAGCCTTCTCTACTTGTTGCCATTTGGGGCCACTTTCTACCTGATTCTTCACCCAACAGGCTTTGGTGACTGGCTCCAGATACTCCAAAGCTGCTTTATTCCTTCTACCTGTTCAGAATGAAGAATTTGGTATTTTCAGTGATGGGCAGAAGTTGGCTGCCACGTTTCTCTTGGCACTAGAAGTCAGTAGATATGTATCATGAAAAGCTGCTAATTCTTTTCAAAACCACATAGTGCGTAGTGGTAACTGTGATTACGAAGAACAACCAGTCACCAAAAGGAGCCAGTTACCTTATTCCTGAATTTTTACTGGAGTGGATATTCAGGATACAAGTGTTCTGATATTCAATGGTCAATTAAGTATCCAAGTAATACAAGCAGGAGTATTTTGCCTTCTTCCTAAGTTAAAGTTACTCTCAAGGAAGTAAAACCATCACCTACAGCTCTTGTGTCCTGCAATGAGAGATCCCATCACAGCTCCCCAGGGCAAAGCAGAGCACCCTGCGGCAGCTCTGTGTAGGAGGCACCTAGAGGAGCCACTTAAGTTCCACAAGACTAAAGGTAGGGCAAATGTCTAGAGGCATCAAGGATGTAACTCAACCTGTTGCACACAAGTGCCCATACAGAACAGAAACCTTTCCCATAGCTTTTCACCTTATATAGTCAAAGCAATAGCCATGAACAATGTTGAAAATTACCATTTAAAGGGAAAAAAAAAAATCACCTCAAAAGGACAACTACCTTACTAGATAATAAACCTTTATTCAGGGTTTTTTTAGTTGCCTATCTCCCTGCACCCCCGTTTACATCAGAGAAAGTAGGTGCATCTTATGCACAAGACAGCAGAAAAAAATTGGGATCAAAATAGAGTGGCACGTAAAGAGTCAAGTATTTACCTGATTTCCTGATCTTTCCTTTCACATTTGCGATTTGTTTTTAAATACAAAGGTGCTAATGAGCTTTAACAGCATGACAGAGCATACGTTTGTGCATGAGTGATGCATGTGGATCTTTCAAATACAACAAAGGAACATTAAGCAGCGATAGCACAGAGCGAGCACTTGGGAACTGTCCGTTCCATTAAGCAAAAAAACCTATTAAGCACTATAGGTCATCAAGTGATGTAAAAAGCAGTCCCATAGGCATATACTATTATGGCATGTAGCAAAAAGAAAAGAGAAAAAAAAAGAAAATTAAATCAGCTAGCTAGTTCTTAAACACTGAACTTAACCAGTTCCTGATAGAGTCCCAACTGGTGCTCCATGTACTAGTACGCAGTGTGCCATATGTATTTATATAAAATAGAAACGTAAAAAGGCATGCTGGAGAAAAACCTGTTGGCCAAAAGTTCATAAACGTCCATCTGTTTTGCTGAATTCACTGTCAAGGAGCGATACTTTTAATCTAAGTTTTCCAGCTATAATGTCTGTTCTACAGAATTATTAAGACTTGCTTTTTTTTTATTTATTTTGCCATTTATCAAGAAAATCAATTTTTGGAGCTCCAAAATGGGTTTGGGAGAGAAGTGGTGTTTGTTTTAGTTTTGCTCACTACTTTTATTATGGCTTATGAATTCACATTAAATAGCCTAAAGTCTCCTGTGATTAGGAATCAAAAAAGGTAGGAATAAAAAAAGATTAAGTCAGTATTGGCTAATTTAAGCTGTTATAAATCAAGCTATACCTCCCAAACAATTAATTTCTGAAAGTAATTTTCTTCCTCTACATAAAAGAAAATGACTATCATAGATCCAGGGAATGAGAAATATGCAACACTTTAGACTACGTTTTGTTTACTCTGTGCAATACAGTATTTCCTAAACCTTGGTATAGCAGGTTTCCTGTGTTTATCCCATAGTTTCTTCTAAGTGATACCTCCTTGTGTCACTTCAAATGATTCAATTTTATCCTTAGTTCATTAAAATCCAAAAATACTGGTAGGCAATAGTATCTAACATTATAGTTCAAAATTTCTTAGCCATTCCACGTGCACTTAAGTAGATCTTTTAAAATTATCAGTGGATTTACAATTTTCTAAAAATAATTTAGTGTTACAGCTTCATTGTTTTCCTAAATGGGGATCAAAATTTCTTCACATCTACAAGATTTTAACCTTGGGTTCAACAGCTGTCCTAGCAACTGAAGTCTGGCAGTGCTGTTACAGAAACAGCAATATAGCACAAGGCGCAATCACAATAAATGCAGGGATGTAATTTTTAAGTAATTTTTCTCTTTGGAAACTGCTGGTGTTCTGTCTAGACAAGTACACAGCAAAGTTTTGATTCTTCCCAGCACAACTATAAAACACTTCTTGGATTTTTTTATTTTTCTAATACTGAGGAAGCAACCTGATGAAACACCGTGGCATGAGCGGCAGTCTCATGTTCAAAGCTGAGGGACACACTGATGGTGTCAAACGCCATCTAAAAATATCTTTTAGATCATTTAAAGCTCTTGAAGAAATAAGCTGCTGCTTGGCTGACATTTTTTTGGGAGCATATGGGCAGACTTTCAGCTGAAGGAGAAATATGACAAATCTTTTTTGTTTATTCCGAGGTACTTGCTCAACACATACAGTTTAGTTGCAGAATAAACGTGGTTGCAACAGCAATTTACAAAGTCCCCTCTTTTTTCTTCCCTGGATGTTAACCTCCAGAACAACACTTCTCCCCAAACCCAGAAAGTTCCTTCTGCAACAAAGGAGAAGTCTAGTGAGGCTACACGTAAGGTGCCATCTTGTGACACCCGCCATAACACCACGTGAATAGCCTTTCAGGAGCTCAAAGGGCAGCACTGGCCAGCTGCACGTCTCCACTGGCTTCATCAGACACGAAGTATTTTCAACTTCTTTGACAAAGTGTCTCTCACCTATTCTTGTTCTTAATGGTCTCTTCAGCCTACAACAAACTTACACAGTACATTTGAAACACTGAAGGTGTGTATTCTGCTTAGGTTCAAGCAAGATTAAACTTCCCCATAGTCCTTCCAGGGACACTCCACATTTGCTTTTTATTATCTTTAAACAGCAGAATGGAGTCAACTTTGTTATCTTACCAAAGGGACACCAGCTAGGTGGGGTTTTGTTGGGTGGGGTTTTTTTTTTCCTCCCCCCAAAGTAACCTCTGATTTCAGGCAGGTCTGAATCAGCAGCAATATAAAAGTGCAAGGAATGTAATGCTGAAAGTCTATACGGGTTAAGGAAGACCAATTTCTTGAAGAAAAAAAACTAATTCAAAGGCACTTAAATGTACAAATGCTACACTCATGAATTTAGAACCATACAATCACAGGATGGTTTGGGTTGGAAGGGACCTTTAAAGGTCATCCAGTCCAACGCCCCTGCACAGAGAGCAGAAACATATTCGTTGACACACAGCCCACACTGACAACTGATAGAATATTCAGGTGAACTATATGGATATACACTGTTCCTGCAGTCTCTAGACATCTACTATTGGTGATTACGAAAGCCAGGACATTGGTCTAAATGCGTCTAGAGCTGTGATGTAGCTTATCTGTTATTTGATTCAATTTTTTTTACAAGAAAAAAGTTATTGTAAATAATTCACAGCATAAATAATTTTCTAGTTATAAATCATCACGACCACACACAAAAAATTCCAATCTCATCACGTCAGAGAGCTGCTCTTCACCAAGGGGCTGGATGCTGAAGTGCAGGAATTTCCCTATAAAGCAACCTTGGATTCTGCTTTTTATTGTCCTCTGAAAGACCAACGTTTCAGATTAACAGTAAAGCCAGAACCTTTGAAGGACTGATCCTGCAGTAGTCTATAAATAGAGACATAAGACAGAGTAGTGTGGTTTCTATCTGAAATCCTACCAATTACTACAAATACCAATAATCAGTAGTCTGTTAAATTGGGAGTTTTAATAAGATGCTGGAGAAGGAAGCAGCTCTTGGTTTCTCTCCAGTGCTCACATTTCCATGTCAGCCTGGAACACTTTTACAGCTGGAGCACGTCGGGGCCATAAGGACCCTTGAGAAGTTCTTAGAAACGGTGTATTTTCCTGTACATGGCAGGCTTCATGCATAAAATTCTCAACTGATTAAAAACAGTTTTCATTTGCTACATTTTCTTTATTGAAAGCACTTTAAGCCATGAAAGTGTAAGGGGAAGGGTTTTAAAAGGGCAATATACTTTCAGTACCCCTGAGCAGCCTGTTCCACACGGAGTTGACTGTTACCTTTTAGCGGCGACTGCTTTATTGACTGTTAATGCTTTAAAAAGCGTGGTGAAATCACGTTCAGAGTCTTTACTGCGAGAAAGATATATGCCCCTTATGCATACCAGTGGTTTGGCAATTTTAACCTCCAAACACATAAATGTTGATGTATACTATGTTGCCAAACACTGCGGTAAGTACTTAAAATGCTGTGAACAGACCTATAGTTTAAAAGTGACACTATCCAAGATTAGATTGTAATTCAGTGAATGAATCTCTTCCTAAAACCTGCCTGAAATATTAAAGCTTGTGATCCTTCCTTTAAAATCTTGCAAGAATGAAATCTTGCACAGAAATGGGAGACTAAGTGAAATGAGGATATGTCCTGTTGACATGAACACAATCTTCCACTCATCAGGACAGTGCAATCACACATACCATCATCATCTCCCTTGGACGAGAGCATCAGGCTGTCCAGAAAGAGTCTGCTTAGCAGCGATACCTCGTACATCATACAACAGATCAGAAGGATTCAGTTTTCAAGTGTTCTAATACTAAACATAGCTCTATCCTATCCCAATCCTCATCTCTGTAAAAGGAGGCTTTTCTGAACATGGGAAGTTTATCTGCTTTGCCAAGCAATGATTAACACAACATACTGGAGAGCAAGACCTTTATTTCTACTTTGCCCTCTTTCCAAAAACACGTTTCCATCTGCCAGTGTCTTAAGTCAATGATGTTCTGCCAGCATTATACAGCGACTCCCTCAAAAACAAAAACATCCACAAAAATTCTGCTTGCTCAGGAATACGTGTCCTTCAGAGAGCAAAATACCATTGTGCTTGAAGAACTGGCTGCCAATTTTAAATGCCATACACCTTACATTCCTCCTTATAATATGAACCATTTTCATACAATCAAAAAAAAAAAAAAAAAAAAATCAGAATCACCAAGGTCAGAAGGCCCCTGCAGAGATCACCCAAGTCCAGCGGCCTGCAGAAAGCGGGGGCAGCTACCAGCATGTTGTGCTGGGTTGTGTCCAACTGGGTCTTGAATATCTCCAAGATGGAGACTCCACAGCATGCCTGGGCAACCCATTTCACTGTGCGATCACCCTTACATCAGAAAAATACTTATGTTTAAACAAATTTCCAGTATTTCAGTTTGTGTGCATTGCCTCTTGTCCTTTTCGCTGCCTTTCCAATTAAGAAATCTTTATCATTCTTCCAGTTTCAGCCAAATTGTTCTTGAACAGAGTAAGTCCTGTCCTCCCCCTCCAAACTTCCCACCATCACTGCAGGGACATGAGATCAGGACCTGCCATGCAAAGCACAGGTTTTCCTATGAAAAGCTCAAAATTACAGAGCTGGGCACAGCACAACAGGGAACACTCACATATGTGCATTCACTTAAAAAGAATAATTGGAGTGATTTTATTAGTTAGTGGTTGCCAACTACCAAGATCAAGGCCAAGTAACAGCTTGAACTGGCAAAAAGCCCTACTTGGCAAAGTGCAGCTCTGCAGGCTCCCTCCGAGGGTGGCTTGATAACAGAATGACCGATTTCTTTGCATCTGTGGGGCTCTCCATCACTTTGGGTAGGAATCATAGCACAGGAGTACATACACTGCTGAGGATGTGAGGTTAAATGACCAGAGATTCAGAGAGAAAAGTAGCAGGGAGGAGGCAGATTGGAAGAGAGCCGAGACTCTTATTACCTGTTTTAATTGGGTACCATGAGAAAACATGCCTCTTCTAGCTGGTAGAGAAGGATTTGGAGGAGGGAAAGCGATCTTCAGTTCAAGGGACCTTAAGACTGGAAAAGGCACCAAGTTCATGAGGGACACCGGAAAGACCAGCTGAGAAGAGAGCTGCCTGGACTCCCTCCCAGTATAACTGGTGAGAGGTTAGGAAGACACAGGATGGCAAAAAGTTGTAGAGCTCCTGGCCTGAACTGGATCGAACTTCAGTTTTATTTTACATCCTCGTGTTGTTCAAGATGTGGCAGGACAGCAAGACTAGGTAGTGCATAGACTGGATGCCCGGAGACCTGGAGGAAAGCACATCTCCCCCTGACAGGCTGTGTGAGCATAGCCAGCTAAGACCGAAAGCTTTGATACAGTCTGCCTTTTAACTCTTCCTTAATGTAAACACAAGCTGCTCCTTCACATAACCAATGCGTCTGAACAAACTCATAGCTCACCTATGCACTAAAGGCTACAAGTGTCAATCTTCTCCGCAGCATAAAAGAATATTTTATCCTCCTTTCCCAAGGTTACTAAGTTAGCACCTGTGGATGGCTGCTCAACCCTTGTCAAGGGAAGGCAACCAGGGCATTCTTAATAGGTCTAAGTTAGAGCAATCAGCAACACACAGTAGCTCCATCTAGACAGAAACATACGGAGAGAATAAAAAAAGCATCCTCTTAGAACTGGCAAAATTCTTAAATAATGATCATAAAGAAAATTATTCTGAACTCTAGCACATTCTAGTTGGTACTAGTTACCAAGTGATTTGAGGTTTCTTTGTGCCTTTTATTTGAAGGATTTCCAAATATTTTTTTCCCCAGTGATTAGATGATTAAGGACTCACTACATCCTTCTACAGGCTGACGAAGAGGCAAAAAGACCACTTTAAAACTTCAGACAAACATCTTGTACAAAGGTATTTGTTAAGTCAGTGAGAAGCCATAAGTGTTCTCAGACGCCTGGTAACAAACGTCTGTTCCTTCTGCCCTTTACCGACACAAGTGCTTTAAAGGAAACACAAAGAGGCTGCCAAATTCAGTAACCTGCACAATGAGTTCTTGTCTATGAAAAAGTTCCTAAACCATAAAAATTCGTACATTCAGTGCCCTATTGAAGTTTGGCGCTTTTTTTTGTGATCTTCAATTCATCAGAAAAGCAGTTAATTTCCAGCTTCAGAGGTTCATCTATTTTGAAGACAATAAATATGCAGCAAATAACTCACAGCAACAAAGAGGTGATTAGACATATTTAAACAAGAATAATACCTTGTCAGAAATAAATTACTGTCGCAGAAGTGTCATATCTAGCTTTATTTCTTTTGAAGAGGGTGAAAAAAAAGAAAAGCCACAGTAGATTTTTTGCTCTTATTTTTAAAAAAAAAAAGCAGCTTTTCACAAACAGTATTTTCAGCAATCCAAAAGGTAGGAATGTTTCTGCCTACCTGCTACCATGACCTTAGCAGTCCGACTGATGATAGCTCCAATGCCTTCTAGAGATGCTTCACACTGGTAGAGACCTTCATCTGGCTTGTGGTGCCTGGAGTGGACTATGTTTTGTATCAAGAGTGATCCGTTGGCCAGCTGCTGCCTCCTTTCATCTACTGCCAGGTTTAAGAAGGCTGCATCTTTCTTCCATTTAATAACTGGGGCTCCTTGATCTGATTCTGCTATGCAGTTCAACAGCACGTTGCTTCCACGCATGGTGACAGCATCTGAAGGCTCAACCAAGAACTTCAATGATGTAAAAGTCTTAATCTGTGAACCTGAAACAGCAAAGCCATAAGAGACACAGAGTAAATATTGGTTATATGTTTCTACGGAGGAA
Organism: Fulmarus glacialis; assembly: GCF_000690835.1. Lineage (NCBI taxonomy): Eukaryota > Metazoa > Chordata > Aves > Procellariiformes > Procellariidae > Fulmarus > Fulmarus glacialis. The sequence continues at coordinate 153,788 of NW_009190735.1, forward strand.
GAAACATACTATATTAGATACAGAAACTCAATATAGGGAACCCCCAGAGGCACAATAGATATGGCTGGCAAATACTGTAAGAAATTAAGCTATGTTTCTCTGCAAATTGTTAACACACAAAAAAACCCAAGCATAAATTATATTTTTGTCCCACCACTACAAAAACAATATTTGTAGATAAAGAGATCTTTTATATGTAAGACATGGAAATAAAGCAAAGCTAAAAAACTGTACAACTATATACAGCTCAGTTGGAGATTAGCATAAAACCACCATACCTCTTGAGGTTTATCTGGAGAATTTAATTGCTTACAGGACCTACTCTGGCCGCATGCACCGAGATGCATTTCAGTGTGACAAGCAGTATGAAAATAGCATCGGGCCTCGCTTTGTTTGCTGTTAGCAAACAAGTGGGAGGAAAGCATGCAAGAGTGCAGCCTGCCCATCTATCAGAAACAGTGCCAAAACCTCAAACCTGGTGGATCTTCTTCCACCTCACCAGAAGAACGTTCTCCTCACTACCAACTAGTCTGACCACTGCTCTCCAGCTGGCAGCAAGAGAAAAACCACGCCAGCACGTCCTTTGTATAGAGAAGAGGCAGGGAGGTGTTGAGTGCCAGCTCTGCAAGCTGCACACCATCCCTGCCACGGCCCTGGAGACCTGAGATTTCCACCTGCTGCAAGAGCAGAGGCCAAGTTCCTATGTGTCACTTCAGTAACAGGACGCCAGTCAACTTTGTGTAGTTACGCGATAAATCAGGCTGTAAAGGCAGAGGGAGACGCTCTCAGAGCGGAGCTACAATATGAAGTCTGCTAAAGAGTAGAGAAATCATTAAAAACGCTTAAGAACACGTGGATGCAGTTACATCAAAGGGCACAACTCAAACCAACATTAAGTGGTCCTTTTTCTCTACTGCATCAAGCATTTTCTAATTATTATTATAAACGGGCAAAGCACATACAACTTGTACTTTTAGACAACACAGTCTTCTCAAGTCTCAGTGACTATACTTGAGTGAGAAATTACCAGAGTAGTTTCTACTAGATCATAATAAAATGAAAGTTTCTGACACATGACTGGCTTGCCTATCCCACCCTGCCCGGCACCTCCGAGTGCTTCCAGGTTCAGATACAGCCCTCTGGCTCCCAGACAGACAGGCTGCTCCCCGACCTCCACCAGACTCCAGGCCAGCGATAGCGCTGCCCTTCTGCACTCCAGTGCATGGGGAACAGCATTTTGAAACAGCTGCTATGAATGCAAAAATGGCTTTTTTTCTTCTTCATCATCAAACAAATCCTTTTACCTCGTTAGAGCAAATGAAAACAAAAGCTTATGTGATAAAAAGATTCAAAAAGCCTTTTAGTCCTAAGAAAAAGATTAATTATTTCTATTTTATACCTCAAACCAAAGCTTTCTATGAAAATATGTATAACAATGCATAAACAGCCACTTGGCATTTTCTTTATAGAAATTAATTTTATTGTCAAGTATTTGGTTCCGCCCATACACAAAGTAGCTAGGTACCAGATTTTCCTTCAAAGCATATAAACAAAAAACTTGTGGCTTCAAAAAATTAATAAAATGCAGCAATGGAGAAAGCAAGAGCTGGAAGCCTCAACTTGTAGAGTATTTCCGGCACAATAACAATAGCACCATAAGAACTTAGAATAAAATGTATTGTCTAATAACATCAAGAAGAGTAGACAACTCCCGATTTGTTTTTCGCCCCTCTTCATGCTTTGATTTCAGTTTCTGGAGGAAGCACATCAGAATTAGGCCCAAAAGCTGCACGCTGGCACAGGGCACTTTTGCCATAGAACATGAGTAATAGTATAGAGATATATTTACAATGCATGAAAGTAGTTATTTTAAAGACATGTGTTCCTTTCCCTTCTGCCAAAGGTAACTGTGTTCTATTTGTAAATCATAGCTTCTTGTTGGACATTTTATTTATGTCACCACCATTTATAACACAGTCGAACACAGCTGTTTATGACAGCATGTTAATGATTTTACATGGCTATTATCACAAGTAAATAATCCATTTCTGCAGGAGAAATGGGGTTATGACAGCTTCCAGTGCAGCAAATGCAGAAGTTACAGAAGTTAAGCAAAGATTAACTTTCTTTTCATGCAATTACCCTTGCAGTTCAGTTGCAATTTCAGCTATTCACATCCTTTGCAAAAGGCATATTTAACCTAAATTGCTTTACTACAAGGAACCTAACAGCTTGAATAACCTAGAAAGCTTTCTGAATATAGGAAAATTCAAATCATCTTGGAAATACTATTCCTGGAGATTCAAGTAATGGTCACATCTTAAAAAATGGAAGAAAATGACCGTATATTTTCAGAAGACATTACTTGGAAGGATAAAAATCCAATGGCCACATTTTTGTAGTATGTAGGTGCTGAAGGAGAGAGATAGGAAAGTATTTGAAAATCCCATTTTATCTACTTTTACAGTTGAACTATTAGCTCAGTTTGGGAAGCCCAGCTGCAACGTTACACCTGAAGTCAGGGCAGCCTGGACAGCTTTCTCAGTAACATGTCATCTTATTGCACCCTTGACTTCAAGAAAATTTTCTCCCTAATTTTTCCCACAAGCAGCAAACACTAAACCTGATTCCTCTAGATCAGGTTATAAGAAGGAATATACTACATCTAATACATAAACATACACCTGAAAAAAAAAATTCAGGTAATTTCGCAGTATAACCCAGGATAAACAAACTCAGCCTTTGCTGAATTAAGGGAGAGACAAATCCCAGACTTGATCAGACCAGACCATAACACACCTCCATGCCTTCCGTCTATATACATAAAACTAAGGACTGTCACCTGAAGAAGCAAAAGATCCACATATCAAATGTGGGAAAGTTTTAAACTTTCCTTGCAATAAGAAGCCAAACTCTGCTAGCACAGTTTATGAAAGGCACATTGAACACGGTCTGACCGGGCTGATGCAAATTTCAGCTGCTGTAGAGGATAAATAGCCCTAAGATACAGCCCATTCTCTGGAAGACTACTTCAACAGTTTGCATGAAAAAATGCTTACTTACAGTTTCTTATTATTGGGGGGTTCTTCTCAGGAGGAACAATTTCTCAGGGAAGATTTCTGTGTTCATTTTATGTTCACCAAGAACAGTCCATACTTTTGCGTACACATATACGCACACCCAAACAAAACTGAGCCTATGAAAGAATTCCTAAGACATTGTACAAAACACAAGCGAGTGCAATTTCTCCAGCAACTTTTCTTAACGGTACACGTAATTTTGAGTCCGAAGTCAGAGTTCAAAAGCATTTCCCTGGATCCCTTTTCTCCAACATAGTATGTATCCATCCTACTTAAAGTGTCAGGATTTCAGTTCATGCTCAAGCCTCAGCCAAACACCACCCATGCTACTGCTACCCCAGGGTAAGCCAACTGAGAAAGTGCACCAGAACAGCCCATACTTACGCTGTTCCTATAGATCCTTTGGGTCTCTATGCCTAAAATCCCCCCGCTCCGAGAACAAGACCAAAACAGAGCAAGCTCCAGCTTATGGATGTCTTTCCTCCTGAGGTGCTCGCAGCAGCGTGCTTTCTCCTTCCGTGTTCTCCACAAGCAGGAGCGCTGTCTCCAAAACACTCAGTGCCTCCACCCCTGCGTAGTGGAAATCCAGGATGAAACTCCCCAGTCACAACCGAGGAGGCAGGAGCAGCCTTTCAGTCTCCAGCCCGAATATCGGGCTTGCAAAGCGGAGCCCAGACAGCAAGCCGTCTCTCCACCTACCTATTGCACAGCCTTTTAATAGCTGGAAACATGATGATGAAAAAGTTCTTTAATACCTCTCCTAGTCCTTGGGCAGCTCTTTGCCATTGTACGTTACAGTAAGCATCTTGTAGCTGGAACCGCTGCAACTGTAAGCTGCTTTGCCATTTTCACAAGCAGGGTAGGGGACTCATTTTAAAACAGAGATGCTAAACCTACAATTTAATCCTTATTGCAATAGCTCAACTGAAATGAAAGGCAAGGAGGGAAGAAAAAAGAAGGCAGCCAGGCAGGAGAAATAAGAGATGAAGAGTTCTTCTAAAACATTCTGTAAAACATGCTTGTGTTTTCTATTTCCAAGTTTTTGCTTTCCCTTTACTTGGCATTTTTGCTAATGCCCTTAATTTTTTACCTGTGCTTACTTGTAATCCCTCGGAGAATGCACTTGTTCACATTTACGTTGAGCCCTGGTTTGAGGTTCCCTAGCGTGGTTTGCAAAAAACAACCTACACCCACAGCAGTTAACATTTTCTTCTATCACCTGCATCACAGCAAGGACATCCTTGCAGCTGCCTCGGGACACCTTCCCTGGGACTTGCTTCCAGGCTCTGTGCCTCTCAGAGGCTTTAAAAGTCAGAACAAGAGAGGGAAGTGCTGTTACAGCCGTTTCATCTGTTGCAGTAAATACATTCACCTTTCACATGCATGCTCACAGCTGTCATTGAAGGTTCAGCACCCCCATATTTGAAGAAAATAGACTTAAAGAAAATTAAGAGTCCCGCAAACCTGAGACTGCTGAAACCGATGGGTCCGGGGCACCTTAGTGCTTCCTTCTCCCTCCGACTACAGTGTGCACAGAACAACTACGATCACAGATTTATGAGATCTACGGCTTAACCACAAACTGGAATGGAAGCATTGTAAAGATTAAATACCTCCTACACAAAGCTACCGTGTCAGCTATTCCAAGCACATCCATGTCATCAAACAAGCCTGTAGCATTGCTTGGGGATCTGAAGCTCTGAGGTCAAGGACAGCACCCTTGGCAACAGCCCACATGTCCTTTAGCCAAATAAAGAAAACCTGTAGCTAAAAGACCCCATCCTTGGTCCCTTGCTGCTTTAGCAACAAGACATTACCCTATGTGATGACCTGCTTTGTGATACAGGAATAAAACTAAACGGGCTTCTCACCCCGACAGGTAACATCAGAGTAACTTCAAGGTTATCATTCTCCAGGCCACAAACTAAATTAACATTTAAAAGATGATCTCTGATGTGCTTCTTAATCAGTCCCTTGCTTTGAATCCTCCACTTTCTGTTCCGACTTTGTGAAATGCAATCTTCCAGGGTGGGTTTTTTCCCTCATGTTCTGCATCAGTTGCTTCCATTATAGAGAGGGAAGAGATGTCAGAGTTGCAAAAGCATTTGGCCAGGCCACCCCCGGAGCTTTCTCTTTTTTCAAATAAACATTAAGAAATAAGACTTTTGCAGACAGACCATTTGAAATGTGTGAATACAGAAATACCGCCTCGTCTAACAGAAATTTGGTAGCGGAGCATTGTAGCTGAACTAAGTCTATTACAATGAAGTGTATTTATGGACACTCAGAGTATACATTTTCTCAGAGGATTCTCCCCCGCCCCCGCTTCATCTACAGAGCCTGCATGAATTAGCTTAACGGCCAGGCTAATAAGCATTTATTTACATGCTTAGGTAATGCAGAATACAGCAAAATTATACAGTTTTATCTGTTTGCACAAAATACACTAATATGAAGCTTAATATATATTAAAAGGAGAACTCTTGTTTTAATGTTTTTATTATAACATATGATATGCCTTCTGGGTTGCTGAATATTTCATTTCAGCTCTATGAAATTTTGAAAATCTAGCCTCATGCCTGCATTTGATGTTCAGATGGGGAAATAAAAATTCCTGCTCAACAAAATGTACAATGCAACACAAACGTGTGGTACATGGAAGCATTGTTCAATTTTTGTATAAAAATGAACGTATTTTTTTTTTATCAGGACTTTATCACGATGTTCCAAATCACTGAGTTTTAAAATAGCGCTATCACAGGATTTTGGACTGTAGTAGAAATAATGGAACTGTTGTTACAAGCACAACTCCTCCATATTCAATGAATCATTAGGACCACACAGCAACTGGCTGCCTAATTTTTACTTGAAAGCTTTAGTTTGATAAAAATAAGGTTTTTAGGTGATTTATCACTCAGGGTAGTGCCTCCACACCACAGTACCCCACTGCTTATATCCAGAGTGCTCAAAACATCAGTTACAAAGAACTTTTGCTGGGTGCAATTGATAAGCAACGCTTAGAAAAAAAAAAAAGGGCTTTATCAGGGCTAAGTCTGAGACCCCTGAGCAGATCCATCATCACGTGTCCCCCACATTCAAGCCACCCCTCTAGTGTAAAATCACTCATATAAGAAGAGTAAATGAACCCTTAAACTAAACAAGCTGAGTTTCATGGGTAGTTCTCCTTGCCAAAGAACGAACGAATGACCCCCACGCAACAGATGGGTTTGTCACACCACCTTACACACTCGGTGCTCAGACTTAGGCTGCAGATGTCAAACGAACACTGATGGGATAAGAGGGTTGAGAGCACACACACACCCAGATGCTCCTTTCCGCTACCCCTCTGACTACTGAGGTCTCTAAAAGCACTATTTACTGATTGGACCCGTTTGACTCCTTTCCCAGCAAAGGTATTTGGAATAGCCAACTAATTCGGAGAACAGCTCTATGGCTGACCTGAGCTGACCTCTGACCACAGTGCAGCGAAAGGCGCACACCTTCCCTTCCTCCGTCCCAGCCGTACGCTCCTGGGGCTTCCCTCACTTTGGCTCCAGCAAGCAGGAAAACACAAGAGCCAGCTTGGCCTACTGACCCTCAAAAGAAAACCACTATTCTCAGTCAGGTCAGATTCCTTGTAACTGAACCATAAAACACAAGGTACAGGGCAACAGCACAATTATTTGGAGGACAAGGCTGAAGAGGAAGAAAAGAGACCAAGTCTTCTGGCAGCTGCCTGCTGTTAATCTGGTTTGGACAAGAGACAACACATTGGCTAGGCTATATAAGACTATTTGAACAAGCACCTACACACCTCCACAATTTGCTTACTTTGCCCATGCGCTCAGTGAAACTCAGTCTATGGCAGCCCATGGAAGAGACAGCGCTCAGGTCCTCTGAGCTGAGATCACCTGAAGTCAGGTGTAGGTAGGCTTGCCTTAAAACACAAGTGATTCTCACTACCTGATTTTAGCCAAATCAGTTCGATGAATAAAGCCCAGTCTCCCCAATCAACAAGCCCTGCAGCATACACTGCTTCTTCAAGCCTATAAATCAAGTTACAGTTACAAGTTCATGGGAACAAATTCAGAAGATCCAGTTATCCCTGGGACAAAATGAGTCATTTTGCTCCCTGCACAGCGCAGAGGATATACGGCACAAGGGCATTTGGCCACATTAAAAAATATGGGTAGTATTGGAAGACCACCAAGATTTCCTCAGCACAGCAGGATACAGCATCTCCTCTGGTCCAAAAGCTTTCCAGAACTTCAGGTAGCAGCTGCTGCAGACCTCACCATCCGTGGGAAACCCAAACAGAGCCTGGTGCTGTCTTACAGTGGAGGAGGCGGTGAACTGGATTTTCATTTTGAGCACCCAGAGAAGACTGCTGAACTGTTAATTGCACTGACTTGGCAGTGCAATTTCTTCCTACATGCTTTTGTTTCAAATCCTTTAATTACATTATCAGAAAAATAATATTATTTGCTGGGTTTCCTCAAGTTAACCAGTACCTGCACTTGCCAGTTTGCACATACGAGTTCCACGAAAAAAGAGAAGAGATATAGCACTGTATCTACAGACAGAAGCACAGCATTGTTGGTACTTTCCATATTTCCCATATATTAGATTTAATACACTTTTCAAGATTAAAGAAATGTAAAAGCATAGCCAAACATGCAAATTCCTGGAGAATAACAATGTTCTAAGGTGTCCGAAAGTGGATGTTATCATAATTTTGGACAATCCCATTAAGTTTTCAAACAGCTCTCAGCAGAAGACTCCAGCAGAGAAGAGGATGCGTTAAGTTCCTTTCCCCAAGGTATGTCACAACACCAGTTGCTGGATTCAATGTTCTCCCCAGCAGATACTTTCTGTCTTTCTGACAATGAAAGAAATTACTCTCACAACTGTTAAATACACACCCAAGACATACCAGATTTCAGGTTTGCCTATCAGAAATGGTCTGTTTTCCAAAATCGTGCATTTGAGGAGTCAGCAGAGCACGGCCCTACAGAACAGGGCTGGAACGTCAACTCCATCCTGACAGCTACAGGATGTCAAAAGCTGTCTACCAAAACCCCCTCTCATGTCTCAGAGACGTACAATGGAACTTTCTCATTTAGTAAGTTATGAAAAAGATATTCCTACACTGAAACTTCAAAGCTCCAGCCTTCTTCTGACAGTGTTTCAGTCTGATGCATCCCATAGAAGCATTTCACAAGTCCAGACCAGCAGAAAAAAATGCAGAAGAGACACCCAAGAGGTGCCTGGCTACAGATATGGGACTAAATAAAGCAGAGCAAAGAGAAGTGAATTTTTGGTATATAACTATAGAAGCAGAAAATAAAACAAAATAAAAACACTTAAATTATTAGATAACGTTGTTATTATTAGATTAAATCACCTAGATTAAAAAAATGCATGGGGAGGGGATGAGGGGGTCAGGACAGAGCAGTAAGCAACACCAAGCATGAGAAGGAAGAGGAGATCCCCAGGACAGTGGTGAAGGAACAGTCAAGAAGCAGGGAGAAAGAAGGAAAAGTGGGGTGGGGGGATCAATCCAGCACTGAATCCAAGCCAAGCAGAAAACGGCTAAAAGGGGAGAGTCAAGTAGAATATAACCAAGAGGCCCACAGATCTGGCCAGATGCAGGTTTTTAGCAGTCATTGTGGAAAAAGTCAGACTGCAAGAAGGAGACATGGGCCAACAGAAGACACATCTGTGCTGAGATGAAAGGGCAACCGAGGGCAATAGCTGGAGAGGGCAAGGACATGGAAACATATGTAAAGGAGAAAGAAAGAAGTCAGGTGAGAGAAAGAATAAAGAGAAGGATGAAAAGATAATGAAGAGCGAGAGATACCAAGTTAAAACATCAAAAGAACACATCAGTTGCTGAAAAAGGAAATCCCTTGGAAGAGCTTTAAGCTAGAGAACAGGCAGAAGGAGCGAAAACAAAGCCAATATTTCCACAGTTTGATTTTTTGAGATGGTGATGCATTTACAGAAAAAATAAGAGCAAAGGAAAAAGCAAGAGTGGAGGGGATGGGGGGAAAAAAACACCAACAAAAAAACAGACTCCATGAATGAGAACTCTGTGTTGAATTTAAGAGCATTATAGCTCAGAACAGCCTATAGCACAAATACTGCTGCTCAAACACACATAGCAGTGCTCAGAATAAACCCACTTCTCAGGAAGACAAAACATTTAGACAGGGGGTTTTTTTGTTTTCCTATTTGTTCATTTCTTAAATGCATTCCTCCTTCCTTGCAGGCCATTTAGTAATGCAATAAATTAATTTGTACTTTAGAGCGAACTCTTTAATCTTTTTTGTTCTCTCCCCTCCCCATCAAATGCATACTACTGAATTTGCATGCATTAGCATAATGAAACATTAATTACATAGCATTTTGGATAGGACAAGCATAGAGCTTCAATCAATCTCAATAACTCACATCAGGAAGGTGAAAACCACTAGCCAAGCTTATCAGGACAACATAATAGACACAAACACATCAACAGTGCCTGTTGCGGGTGTGATTTAAATCCAGCATCCAGAACCAAAAAACACTCAGAAAATTACAAAGGAAGTAATAAATATCAATTATGTTAATGATACACAAATTGTTTTCTCCTGGTTTTGTGAGAAACTAGAGCTGTGTTTGCACTGAAGGATGAGCAGGAGTGATCTGGCACATCCGACCCGGGGGGTGGGTTATCTCCTTCAACATATTGGGTGACATAGCTGCCAAAAATAAAGCATGTGTACCCTCCAGCAGCAAACCCCGATGACTTTATGAAGACTGCTTCTGGTCTTAGTTACCACCTCATCTGCAGCCTTCTGAAGCACCTTCAACATATCGGATGCCATGGCTGTGCCTTGTGTTGCAGGGTGCCCCCGCCATGGTACAGAGGGACCACCCAGGGCCCCACAACCAAAGAGACCTCACCAGTGTGCCTCCATCTCCTTATGCATACCCAAGACTGACATACACATAAAGCAAACCAGCACCCAAGGTAACGTCACAGGAGCCCGGTGTCCTCCTCCCATTACAGTGCATACAACATCTTTATTACAACATTCTCTCTATTCCCATTTACAAAACAGAGAAAGACAGTTTCTCATTCAATCCTCGAAATTAAAATTCTCCCACTTCTATTTAGTAAAAGGCTTCTGGGAACACCAGAATGGTGTTCATTAAGGAAACAAACTGCAGTGCTACAATAATGTATGTGAACGTTAAAGAAACAAATGGGGACTTCACTGCAGATGTAGAGCCCTTCCCTCTTTGCACAATGAAAGCACACAGCAAAGCTGATGGACTGTGTGCCCTGAATGCATCATTTTAGCTTTTAAAAAACCCAAAAGAATTAAGATAGAAAAAAGTCTAATCTGAGCATAATCTGAGTCATAAAACATCCAACAGCAATCGAGACTGCTGTTGTGAGGGATAACCAATGAATATCAAACTGTTCCCATCACACTCCCTTAATGCACCAGCCTTTCCAGCAGGGAAGAAAAAAAAAAAACTATTCCATTTCATAATAAATCAGTTTCCTTGTTTTACTTTCTTTTAACTCCACATCTCTCAACTACAGTAACAGAAAAATCGAGGGACTAGACTAGATGACATCCTGAGGTCCCTTCCAGCCTGAACTATTCTATGAGTCCAACAAAAAGAAAAAGACAAAAAAGCCAACACCCCCCACAACCCTGGGAAGAATCCAGACCTTGGGGGAAAAAAAAAAACCCACAAGTAAAAAAGAGTAATCACTGGCTAGAAAACAAACCTCTCCTTTGGGAGTTTGTCACGTATCACGAGCCCCAGGACAATGGATTTGTCTCCAGCTGAGCACCTTATAATTTAAGCATATCCCTATATCCCTTACCTTTTAGTTTTGCACCAGCATTGGAGGCCCGATTTTTGTTTCACTGGATAAGCATAACAACTAAAACTTGAGTTCCATGTATTTTAGAGGAGATCATGCCTGATACATGATGGGTCAGATTTTGACTTGGTTAGTGACGTTAAATTAATTTACATCCATAAAGTATCTGGACCTATATTTTGAAGTCTGCAACGTGACAAGGAGACCACCAAATAAGTGGACCAGGTTTTGTGGCAGATCCATATTCAGAACTCAGTCATAAAGATTCAATGAAAAAGTATTAAACACTATTGTATTTCAAAGATATCATATAGCTTAGAAGAGACATCGTCCAAATAACATCAAAAGCTGCCAATAGGAGTTTACTTGCAGGATGTATAGTTTTTAGTTGGAACTTGGCTTTCTGCAACCCGCACACAGTAAGTAGTATTTCTCATCACACCTGTCCTTTGGGCAGAAATGTCTTCAAAGCCCAATCCTCATTCTCTGCCAGCTAGCAAATACCAAGTAACTGAGTATTTCCTAATGAGGAGAAAAAAGAAAAACAAAAGGAATCAACTCAGTAAATTTTGATCACTGAGCACAGAAAACAGCAGAACTCCTCTGCCTCAGCTGCAGTGGCTGTGCAAGGCAGGCCTCCAGCAACAACTGAGAAGTCATTCTCACCTGGGACTGACTAGGAAGGGGATAAGGAATCCCAAATGATTATTCTGTGATCAAGCAGCCACCTCTCCTTGTTAGTAGTGAAGTTTCAAGGAAAACAAGCTTCTATGAGGAAAAAGATGCCATTTCTGCCTAGGAACCGAAATACCTTGAATGAGCCCTCCAGCATTCTCACTTCAGACATGCTAAAACAGTGGATTCACTTGTACTGGGCTAGCTACATTTATTTTAATGCATTTGCAAAGTTTCTCATCAAATTGGAAGAAAGGATATAGCTTTTATTAAGTGTTTTGTTCCTGTTCACTCCTTGAACATACGCTGTATTTCAATGGTAGCGAAGAACAGAAAGGAAACCCCCAGCTAAGGTTTACCACTCCCTCTCCTCCTTGGTGTACGTGTCTCCTGACTCAAAGGACATTTTCTCCTCCTTATTCTGCTCCAAGCTACTTGTCCTCCAAAGGACAAAAAGTCTCAGGCTCTTTCCAACCAAAAGTTTTTCCACTGTGCTTTACTCATCTCTTCTCCTCTTCCCATCTCTCTTTGTAAAGGTGAAGGTGCTCCCTCCAAGCTTCCCCAACAGCTGAAGAACACTCTCCTCAAACCCCTCAAGAGCCAGATTGTTTTTCTGTCCCTTATCTAACCACAGCCAACAAGGGAATCAGACTGTACTCTCTCAGGTCCCCTTACCACCAAAGCACCGAGTAAGCACTGAACGAGCCCAGATATAGTCAAAAAGCAAAGTCAAGGCAATATCAAGCATCCACCCCAGCATCTGCCACCACACTTAGCAAAAGAACAAGTACACAAGGAGCCCTTCTGCCCCTCTCCTGCCCTCTCAGGCTGGGATCATTCGTCACTTGGCCATGCAAGAAGCAGGACTTCTTGCACCCAGCTTCCCTGGCTACTTGCGCAAACATGCTTAATTGGAACCCAAACGGTTCAGGATGAATTGCATTGATTTATGCCCAATTCCTACTGCACGTCTGTTGAAGGAAACACCTCACTGTCAAATCACCACAGAGTCACTCTGACCAAGATGGAATGTCCTGTTATCTTCGGGCAAACTGGCCCAAGAACTGGTGTGCACAGAGGCTCAAAATGCCCAGAAGGCATACGCCGAGTTTGCTGTGCCATTTTGGTTTAACCACGGATACTGTTGTATTGTCTCACTAACCTGTTTCTGTAACAACTAAAGAGGTAAATCCGTGTTACTCTTTGAGACCCTTGGACATGAAGTTCTTCAGGGTATTGTACAAGTTCACTTCCAATTCTGCTGCACACGTGTTTTAAGAACAGTGAGGTAAGAGGAGCAGCACAGCACCTGTAGGAATAGAGGTCCTTCACCCATATAACCACAAGAGAATTACTATGTGAAAGGCTCAGTTGTTAAACGTGTCTTTTGAGACTAGGAAAAGCTTAGAAGTCAGAGCACAAAATTCAGTCACTCTTATTAAAACATTCTGCAATAATAGTAACTTCCACTCAGTTTTTTATGTGGAGCAAATAAATCCGAAACATACTGATGTCCTATTCCCAACCTGAGAAGTTTTCCTCGTAATAAAGCTATTTTTAGAAGTTTGCCAGCTCCAAGGGAAAACAGAAGGACCAGTCCAACATTATATTATTCACTTGAACGAGTTTCCAAATTGAAATCACTAAGATTGCAAAATACAGAGTTGTAACTACATGGGAATCCATTTGAAATAATTTCAGATCTGAATATTGCCATACGGTCCTGTTGATTTCGATGAAGAAAACCTGCTCATGTGGATAATACTATGCCGATGGGGCAGTGGCTTTGGGGCCTTTTGCCAAGGTTTGTGCCTGCTCTTGGCCACCCCTGCAACTAAATGCCTTTTGATTACAAGCATTTCTAGGACACAAAAAAAAAAAAAGAGGCTATATACCAAAAGTGTTTACATCCCCAAGCTATGGACTCAGACTTATGTTGTAGTCATGTCTGATCTATTTCTCTATTTGAAGTTCCGGAAATCTCAAAAAAATCAAGGCTGTGGCTGGGGGGGTTTGGTTTGTTCATTTGTTTCGTTGTTGTTTTTTAAATAAAAAGCAGAGTCAAAATAAATAACAAATCAAGGCTTGTAAACTAAAAACACCAAACAAAACCACCCCAGCACATACAGGCACAAGAAGATACAGACACAAAACCTTGCAGACCTTGTTCCTGCAAACCTTGCTCCCACAAACATGCTTTGTCCGAGGCACCAGCCTGAACGCACAGACTGGGGCGGCGAACCCGGCTTCAGGAGATGCTGCATGTCCTCCAGGTAAAACGGTGAATTGCTAAACTGGTCCACATGAAGCACTGCCATCCAAAAGAACATCAAACTGTTTGATGCAGGTTTTTTCCTGCATCTCCATTCCTGACTCTGATCACTCTTTGCTTTACATGAGGAAGTCAACTTGTGCAAAAAGCATCACTCTGACCCCATGCAAAAGGATTTCCTCCAACTCTAGTACAGATTAGAAAGGCTCTTTACTTACTTCAGTGATGTTATAAACTGCACTATGGTTTAAATAAGCTATAAGAGGTGTTTAAGCACACAACAACCAAACGCGCCATTAAGGCTGTGTAATTGGTTTCTGCACCCTGTTTGCTTGTTCAGACAAATCCTGGCCGAACTACAGAAAGCCACGCTGGCACATCCTACAGCAAACTCCCCAACCAGCCGGGACAAGACAGGTTTTATTTAACATTTCTCTTTGGTGCCTTCCAGCTCTCCACCTGATTCGAGCAAAGGTTCAATTCACGCAATTTCAGAAAAAAAAGACAAAAAAATCCAACATGAGAGGCAGGTAACAGGAGAAGGAAGCGTTTGTCATAGTTTTCAGTGAAGTTGTGAAAAATGCAATTACAAACTTCGAAAGACAGTTGCGGGGGGAGCCCCAGACATTGTTTCATAACCTTTGCCATCAGTAACTGCTTCTTTTAAATGCAAATTCTGAAATCAGTGCATGCTGCGGCTGCAGCAGTACCTCGAGAGCCTGGCAGCCACCAGACAGTGCCCCATTGTAGCAGGCGCCGTGCGAGCGCACAATACGGACCTCATTCACTGAACCTCCTTCGGAAAGTGGGTTGCAGCATTCTGCAGCTGAGCAAAAGCCGCAAGCATTACCCTGGCTGCCCTGAATACCAATAACCCTCAGGGCATCAGTCCACCCTAGGTACTCTCCGGCTGCAAAGTTTCAAAAGTTTTCTGAAACAATCTCTGTTTGAAAGGCAGTTTTGTTCGCCATGAGTTGCTGGAACTCCACCTTGCAGCCCAGCCTCCACAAATCACCGTGCTGGTACAGCTGGGGATGACATCTTTTTAGGCTAAAATCACCAAAATGATAATGCTGAATTGAGAAGCAGCTGCCAAGAGGAGAGTACAAGCCTGCAACTTCTTAAATTGTCTACTTCAGTTTACGCTAACCATGGTAATTAACGCAATTAAAGTCTGCTAGGCTGCTTGCTATAGCAGCACACTTAAAACAGCATCCCATTCTGCACATTGGTTTTGCATGTTTAATGGTACAACTCGGTCATTAAAAACCTCCCTTTAGAAACAGGACACATCATCCTCCCACTAGACAGTCATCTTTCCCCAGAAGGAAAGCAGAAATCCATCTGATGCATGAATACTGGGGTAACACCGCACTGCAGGCTTATTAGAACTTGTAAGTGCTGAATAAGCCGATCAGCACGTGACATCTGAAAATCAACATAACCATCACAATCTTTAAGAAGTAGAGAAATATTTCACGCTTACGAGAACAAAAAAGTCACATTAAAAAAGAAACTAGGTGAACTACAAGAGTATTTAGCTCCCTGCGATCAGTAGATCAGGGTGTCTTTTACTCCACGGTGCTTCCTTCACCAGGGCAGCGTAATTAATCATATAAAGTAGTTTTGAACTTGATTCACAAATTAGAAGCAGAAGCACAAAAGGGGTTTAGACTTGTACCTTTTTGAAATCGCAGCACTAACATGATTCTAGACACTATTATCATTTACTTAACTAAACTATTAGTCCGTTAGTACTCCTTTTCCTTCCTGACAGAAACATATGTCAAAAGAACCATCGCAGAGTAGTGGAAGGAGAAGACATCAGAGTCCACACAACCACAGCTCAGTCAGGTTCCTCTGTTTTGGGTTTTTTTTCAGGATTAAGGAAAAAGAGCAAATCTCAAACACCCCATGAGCCTGCTCTTGAAGAACACCATCACTTTAAAAGCTCCATCTTTAATTAACAAATTCAAATGTTGTAACTTTTTCCTTTGTTTTGCAAGTTCCACAACAGCTTTCTCAAAGCCCAGTACATTGCTGGCACAGCCCTTGGAGACTCAGTTCCCCATATTCCTTGACTGCTATATGTAAATATTGATGGTCTCTGGCTCCCTATATAAAAAGGAAAGTAGGAGACACAAAATACAATAACTTGATACTGTAACAAAAAACACATAAATAAAATCACTTGCTGTGGTAAACACAAAGGTTAGGACCAAACATGTTAATTTAAATTACTGGCATTTGTGTAGATAAACAGTATTTGGTAATCCCTCTTAAGTACTAAAGGGGTTTTCACTCCCAAATGGCCCATTTCTACCAATTATGTCAATTAATTAGAAAAAAAAGATGGAATAGAGGTGCTTTGGTTTCTCTACAAAGACAGGAAGAATGGAAAGCCATTTACATTAATAAGTATCCATCAAAATACTCCGACTGACAGCCGGTGTAATGGAGCAGTTACAGCACATATGGTTCGTACCTGGCTCCTCATCGCATCTTCCCTGCACACTCCACAGAAACCTGTCTGCACAGGGCTCCTGCGACGGGAAATAATTGCCATTTCTGTGTTAAATACGGATGCAGCCACATTAAAAAAAAAGTACAAAGAGGAAATTTTTTTTTCTAATTTGACCATCTCTAATGATTTCCAATTAGTATTTGGCCCTCGCTGTCAGAAGGGTACTCACTTCAAAGCCAGCAAATACCTTGCCTCATATTTTAACTTATTTAATGATTGGATCAGGAAGAAGCACCTATTAAGAACAGATGTTTCTCTACAATTACGTATAAGTATGCCCTAAAAATCCCAGTTCTGTAAGCAAGTTTCACATAAGACTTCTTTAGAAATACAAACACTATCACTGTAATAATAAACAAAACTTTTATTCCACTTATACTGTATCTTTCCCAAAAATGCTGTATTTTAAATTACACACAATCATTAGCAGCAAAGTGCAGCAAGTGGCACTGAGGCAGGTGTCTCCTGGCCAGACTTTCAAGCTGGTCAAGCTTTTGCTGTGGCACACAGTGACCATAGCCTGGTGTCGGGCACCCAGCTGAGAGAGGACAATGCCTTCGTGGTGCATTTGTTCTTCAGCCAGACGCTACTTTTTTTTTTTTTTAAGCTCTGTCATGCTGTGTGGATCTCTGAGCCCACAAAGGAGATTAACCACACCTACCCTGAAGATCTCCTGAGAAAGACAGAGACTTGAGATACTTTGATACAAGTATGAGGTGGCTGTACGCCAACAGACGTGGCATTAACACACACATCTGGGTTCAACATAACTGGGACAACATAACCCAGAGCTGCCCAGTGCCACACCAAGTTACAAGGGCTGCGCGCAGCCTCCACGGAGGCTGCGAGAGCCTCGGGGACAAAGCAGCCAGAGCAGACCACCCATGGAATGCCACCTCGAGGTGGCTTGTGGCACAGGGGAAGCCCCATAAAGTCTTGTCTGCTATAGACAACCGAAAGAAAAGTTACCCAGTCTAGTTTCCTTCAAAGAGTAGACTGCTCGCAAGAGATGGTATGGATGCCAAATGCTGTGGTATATTTTAATTCCATATATTCCTGAAGCCACTGTACCACATGTGCAGCATGGACACAGCCCATTTGAGACACCACCTTCAATGAAGGGTTGGTTCCGGCTCCCTAAAGGAGAGCTCCTGGCAAGGGAAAAGAAGTTGTTCCCCACTCAAGAAAAACGCCATGGAAATTATAGATCATGCTTTAAAAAAAAAAAATTTTTTAAGAAAATCAAGCTTATATAATTATATAGCTTACCTATCTTTAAGAATTACAGCAATCTCCATGCAAAGCTTCATTGCATGCAACAAAACAAGTGTGTGTGTTCTCCGGTATAATTGCTTTGTTTTACCAAAAAAAAAAAAAACCAGACCTCAGTTGTCATGCAAGAATATTGTTTCCCAGGTCCCTTTCCAAACACTCACATGAAACAGAAACATATTACGTCTCCTCTTACGGAGGCAAAAAGAGGGCACAGGCAGCTTACTAGGAGTCCAGGGTACCATTCTGTAGTGACTAATGGTATTTAATTTCTCATTTTTACATTTCAGTACATAAATATTTTTTCAGAATATTCTATAGCAGAGATCCCATCCATTTCAAACAAAGTTTGAAACCATCATCATGTAGAAATGATTTTTTTTTTTGCCTCAATTTAACTTTTTAATAACTGAATCCAGTGTGAGATGTGAGTGCACATTCCTGTGAATCAGATGAGAATTTAATCCATTCAGCCTTTGCATTTCTTCCTCCAAGTACAGGTTTTAGCTCTTCTATTTGTTCAAAATCTGACCTGATTTGTAGGCAAAAATCTTGCTTCAACTTGGGCTGGCTTTCAGGACACTTCGCAGTGAAACAAGGAACATTTTGTTCCATTTTAATACGTTGTCAGAAGAAGAAAATGCATCTAGATGCTATTTTTTCTTTCCTTTCCTTCCTCAGCTACTCAAATGATATATCAGTGTATTTTCCAACCAAAACGCACAACGTCACTGCTGCTGTTGTAATGCAAATGCATGCACTGCACAGAAATGTTTTAAGTAGTAAAATATACCCAGTGACAATGAAATCTTTTAGATATAACTTATATAATATTTGAATGCAAGGGTAAAAGCAGTTTTAAGTTAAACTTCAAAGCAACACAATAATCTGTCACGTCAGAAAATTCAGTTAGAAATGCCCGAAGTTACGAAGAAAAAACTCAAAATTCAAGGAAAATAATTCAGAAGAGTAGCTGTTGATCACATAACATTTACACCACAAAAATGTTTACTGTTGTGTTTGTTTTATGATTTAGCTTCAACTAGATATAAATATGCAGATGCGTATGTTCAATACAGTTCAGTCAGAGGCATGTTTTCACCACTTGAACAGCTGCCATTTTAAACCTTCCCCAGTGCCATCGCTGTAATCAAGCAAGATCCCAGAGGGTGAGGAGACACTGAGTTTTCAGTCTTGCGTGATTTGGGATGGGGACAACCATGTTTCATAAACATTGTGTTCTGAAGTACTCGGCTTTATTCACATCCCTCCATAAAACGATAGTTCATTTTGCTTGCTGAATAGTTTTTTTAAATTTAAGGTATTGAGATTTTACGGCAGCACCCCCAGGTATTCCCAGGGAATTCAAGGCGGCCAACAGGGTGCCAAGGGCAGCCCGAGCAGATGTGGGATGAGCCGGGCTCAGCGATAGCTTTCTGGTACAACTTTCCAGTATAACTGCTGCTCTTCCTTACCTCAGCCAAGTCCCTGCAATGCATAGCATGGGGTTTGAGCATCCTTAAGCATTATTTTCACAGATCGACAAAAGCGTGCTTTGGCAGATCTCTCAAATCTTAAGCCCCAGGACATTTCTTTCCAGAAGTTTGGATCTATTTCTTGTTTATTTTCTACACCACTATTGTTAATTTTCACCCCCCACAGCATTTAAGGTACTTTAGAGCGCATAAGTCACCAATACCATTCATTCACAGCTCTGCTAGAGCCCAGCTATTCAACATTTGGATGTACAAGCGTAGAAGAAAGATGTTAAGTAATACAACAGTCTTGTCACTGCCAGGAACTTTCAGGAGTCAGCGCCTATGTTTTTTTAGAAGGACGTGATATAGATCAGAAGAAGCGCCCAGAGTCTGGGATTAGATATTTCACTGCTGGGTCCTTTGAATAGCCAGACACTGAATTAAAAGCAAGACCCACACAGTCATAAGACATTATCTAACCAAAATCACTACCTGCCTTTGTACTAAATCCCACTTCAAAATTATTATCAGCCTTTATACTAAATCCCATTTGAAAAGCATTTAGAGCTGAAAACTTAAGATATATTGCAATTATATAGCAGCTATTAGTAATGCGTGTTATACAGTTTTAGGAAGTGTTAATAAACTCAATAAAAATACATTAATATGCAGTGGATTTTTAATTATGAAATGCAATTATAGGTCATGTTTGCTTTTAATCATGCTGAGTAATTGGCTCCCGTGCTTCCCACTGATGCATTTATCATTCTTTAGAGAAGTAGCTTTAACATAATATATATGGCCAGTAATGTTTTATACCTGCTCCACACCTATGTGGACAACTGCAAAAGATATAGGGCAATAGTGATTTGGGCTCACCGAGAATGAAACACCACCATCTAGCAATGCTTGACACCCACTTTACACAGGTAGAATTGACTACATGGGGCATGACTGGAGAACCCAGCTCACAGCATCTGGTGTGATTTAGTGAGGCAACCTGTAGGACAACGGGAAGGGAGAATTTATGGCAGGATTTGAAAACCACCCAGCAAAAAGCACAGACAGTGCTGGGCTGCAGCTCTCGAAAAAGACAGGCTACAATTTACAATGCTTAAGATCACTCAGGCATTATGCCCTGGAATACTTTTATATCATACTCAAAACCCTGCACTCATCAAATATGGAGGCTGAATTTCACCACTCGGTACAGAAACATTACAGGTTTCTCCTTCCACGGCAAGACAAGAAACAAAGCTTTTTGAGGCTGCGAAACCCATGTGGCACACGGATAGTGAACCCGCTTCTGAGACACATCCGGGAGCCTACGGCTAACGAAGCATCCTGCCAAATGCGTTGACCATTGAACCTCTAGATCTCTATCACGTTGCTTAAAGAAGAGAGATGTGAGAAATTTTAACCCACGGGCCCTAGGACAGACAGAAAATGACGGATGAGAGAAATCTCTAGGGCAGGAACAGCAAATGAAGTGCCAGAAGTGGTCACTTAACAAACGAGAAGCTGTCAAGTGAAACAATCCTTCAGATCTTTTAAGCAAAATGTTTTTAAATCGCAGCTTGAACACATCAGGGGCTCAACAGGGCAGGTGTTCAGCAGACTTCTGAAGAGTAAGCTGACTGTGGTCAACTACACAAGGGGGTTTAGACAGGACTATTAAGAGGTCCACTTAAATAGACAGGTAGATAAATGAAGCAGCATGAAGTCAATCCTTACTCTGGGCTTCTGTGAAAGCCACCCCAGATATAGAATGACATGGCAGCGGTCCCTGAACACAAACATCTCTCCTCTGTACTTGGAGGTACAAATCACAGACTTGCTGAGCTCAGGGGCACCACAACTGACTGCCTAAAAGGTACCAGCCAGCATTCTTATCCCAGATTGGAAAGGCACCATCACCTGCTAGCCGAACTGCAAGACCTTTCTTTCTTCTCTAAAAACTTAACACCAAATGAATTAAGGAGTCAAACATCTCCAGGATACTCTGAAGGGGGCTTGCTGATTAACTGAAAGAGGAAAGCAATCTGGGAATATATGCTTATAATTCAGATGCTTTTATTGACCAAATTTCTGCCAGCTTTTAGCTTCCAAACCAGAAGCTGGTCAAGACCAATTTGAAAAAAAAAAAAAAAAAACCACCACAAAACATCAAAGAAGGTTTGAATTAAAACTTGAGGCAGGACCCTAACTTTTCTTCTGGCCTACATGTACAGCATAGCAAGTGTTCAAGGTCTGGAACCTCCACGATCCCAGACCAGTAGTGCCACTCCAAGGCCTCTATTTGCTGGGAAAATATAACAGTAAATGGGCACTGTGATCTTTTAAATATGTGTAATATATGGCAATTCACACAGAACCCTTCTTTGCAAACTTGTACACTCAGCATTTCTGCAAAAATGCAGCTTTAGTACCCCTAACGGCAAACAAAAAGCAGGTTGCTTTGAAACAATGCGATTTCAAAGTATCCTTTAGTCTTAAAAAACGAATCACTCTCTATTCCAGGGCTACAGCCTTAACATTAACTCCCTACTACCAGTACCTGAGGGGTTTTTTTGCTGTATTACATAGGACTGACTGAATAAATATATAGTTCTTAAATGGCCTTCACTTCTCTTAATTAAGTACAGTGAAAATACATGGTTTGGTAAGGCAACAAGTGTCAAAATAAACCCAAAAAACATTGTGTTAAGGATACGTAGAACACACGAAATGCTACACATCCTAGAGAACAAGTATTACATAAAGCTGATTTCACTAGAAGGAAATTCTTTCTCTTCATAATTAAGAGACACTGAAAACTCCTGCAGCCTGCTGAGTGACAGGCCCATTTCTTACTAACCAGGTTATTATTCAACAGTAAAATCCAGTAGTAAAATGCCAGTCAACGAGATTCATCTGTCCTCAGAATAATTCATCTCTGTACTGTAACTTCCCCCAGAATATCAAACTTTACATGCATCACACCACACCTGAAAAGATGAGTAGTTTGGCAGGTGCCAGGTTTGAGCTAAGAATGAAGTGGAAGCGATGGTTACAGTGGCGGGGATTTTTGCAAGCACTACTGCTTAGAGGAACAAAGCTATCCATCAAAAACAGCAACGCAGCAAAAAAAGATATGACACAGGAGGAATAAGTCCTTACCACCGTCATCTTGATACTGAAAAACTTCTCCCCGGAGGAGTGAGGCTTGGACCTACAGCCTCTTCCTCACCCGTAGGCATGAAGGCTTCAATACCCGGAACACCAACCTGGGATGCTTCTACCTTGTCCTCTGCTGACAGTCAGGCGTCCCTTTCCCTTGCGCAGAGTTTGGCTTACGGCTTTTGCTCAGGCTGTCCTAGCAGGCATCGCTGCAGCCCGGGGACATGCACAACTGTCACTTCCACAGGCTCTTGGGGGGGGCTCAGTCCAAGTCCTTCTTTGTTCCTGGCTGTCATCTACCCACCTGATTACTGTAATCCCCCTCCATAGCCTCAGGGAGAGGAGCCATCCTTCCTCACATGATTGTCAACAGTAAAACTACTGAAAAAATGCATAGAAAAAAATAAAAGCATGGGGAAACAAATAACTAGCAGGTAGCACAACTGCAGCCCCTACCACCAACCAGCTCTTACGGAGGCAGAGAAGGATGCAGCAGCATCCCTAAGAGGGGAAAAAACCCAAACCAAACAAAAAACCACCCTCCAAAAAAGCACAATACAAATTCACCGAGAAAAGAAATTGCACAGATGTGTAACATGATGGTAATGGGCGCAGAAAGAGCTATGAAAATCCCCTGCGTCTAGACAACTCTTAGTTTTGTTTTGTCATTAAATGGGAGTCAGATGCACCTAGCCCATAAGAAAGACTGCAAATATGGTCTTTAAAAAGATAACCTCAGAACTGGTCCTACTGAGGTTAATATTTTCTGTTCAATGCTTAAAATAATTTATATGGAATCTCATCATATTTTTAATACAAAACGTATTTTGTTTCAAGTTCTTAAAACAAATCTTTCTCAACTGGTAGAAAAGTAGTACACTTCCAGGACCATCCCATCTGAGCCAAATATCCACGATAAACATTCCAAAACAAAGCACTTCTTTCACAAGCTGATCAGTAAGTTAACTTCCTATTGTTTGGACACTAATTTCAAAAAGAAAGGAAGCTCTCGTGTCTTCTGTAATTAGCACTGGAGTCTACAGCTTTTCAGAAAAGCCAGAGGAGGTCCCAGGCCTCCCCCAGCCGCGGCTGCAGCATTACCTGGGGCAGGCAGAAGCCACAGGAATTACCAAAATTTTACTGAAAGGAGCCAGTTTCTTCCCTTTTAAGAAACAAACCCCTATACACCACACTTGCTCATGAGAGATGTAGCCAGTCACCACCGAGAGCAAGAGGAAGCAGATGCAACTCCTGAAGAGACAGCACAGGCAAGGGTGGATGTACCTCAATTAGCAGCTGATTAACACAGTTGAAAGGTATCTGCCAAACAACTCCAAAACTGGGGGTTCATCACATACAGAGGAGGGCTGTGATAGCAGAAGTTTAAAAGCTGGAACCAATCTGCATATCAATGTTTCACTTCAATGCACAAGCTGCAATAGCTCCTTACAGACTGTTTGTTCTGTCCTTGAAGCACCAATTTGCTTAGTGTGCAAGTTTACCAGCAATAAGCACAATATTGGTCATCATGCCCAAGTGGAATTAATCTCCAGAATTTCACAGGAGCTAAACTAACAGGATAGAATTTAATAGAAACCGAGCACCTTATAGGCTGGGGAAGGCTGCTCTTACTTACTCTGGAAGAAGGTCTTAAATTCTGTAAAACGGTCCTGTATATTTATAGAAAGGCTCTTATTCCCAGGGAACCACTGCAGAGCTTTTACCCTCAGAAAAAAAAGCAATAAAAAACCAAGACCCAACTATCAGCAGGTAACCTAGCACCTTATTAGGCAAGCAGACCTCTTCCTAACTAACAGCTAATTCTCTAAGCCTGCCTTAGTTGCTCAGTGGACAGCACATCTGGGGTTACAAAGCACAACCCACTTCTTCCCTGCACCAATCCTCCCAATGCGCTCGCATGCATCCCCACTTAAGCTATGACTTATTGTACCTGGCAGGACGAAGCAGCATTGAACAGCCACCTACAGGAAAGAGGAAAATGATAGCAAAATATTTTCAAACAATTTCTTTAGAAAACAGAGGTCTAGCCACCTCTGAAGGGACTGAAGCCAAAGGTATCCAGCCTGTGGGCTGAGGTGGGTGGCAGATAATTCAGCTTCTGCACATCTGTAACGTAACAAGGGACTCCACTGAAGAATATAACAGCATCATATCAAAGGTAGCTTTAAAAGCAGGAAACCTTCAGAGGAATACACTGAAATTGAATGATCAAAGACATCAGACAACATGCGAAAAGAAAAGGAGATGGATTTTATGGTTTCCTTCATTCCTGTAGTGCAAGGAATCATTATCGCCTTACCTGCCAGCCAGCACCTGAGACTCCCCAGTGCTCCCGAGCACTCACACCACTAACACTGCCACTTTATAGAGTTCTTCAAATGCCAGGAGATTCCTGACTCACATTCCTTAAGGAGCTCAAGACAGTCGTGCATTTATTGATTCCCATTTAGCAACACCTTGATCTCATTGCTAGTCCCCCAGCATCACCTGTGCACCACTGGAATCTGCAGGACCAAGACTTCTGCTGCAGGGGCTGAGTTACACTTACACCCACACATCTGCAATGAGTTCAGGTGCCTGCACTTCTGGAACAAGGTCAAGATTCTGGGGCTCAACAGCATGCCTTCTGATTAAGAACATTCATAGAGATCTGTATCCAATAAAAAATTCTGATTAAGAGGCAAAATTTGGCTGATAAGCAGGCAGTCTTGCAGTCCTCATTCATGCAGTAAAGCCAGCAGACATGGACTGCATTTAAAAAATAGAAAAGTTTTTGATTTACCTAATCAATATTCACTTTCTATTTTCAAAATCACAGCTCGAGGGAATGAATATGAATTTTTTTTTTGTCATTAGCACTTGAAACAGATATACTGCCTGCATCTCCAGGAGACTTCTTTCTAGATGAGTTCTTGTCTACCTCGGATGAATACTTTAGTCTTTACTTTACATGGGAAATATCATCTTTTAGCTGGCTCATCCCTTTCTCCTGAGCATCAAATGAACACCTACAAAATGGACAAGTTTGCAGAACCACTGCCAAGGAACCTTGCTTTACTAGTCTTGACTAATGTCAGACAAAGTGTCAGAGACTCCAGAACTGCTCTTGGCAATGCACAAGATGGAAACCGTCCAAATTCAAGCAGCTGAAAAGGCTGCGCAATCGCTGCACAAAGGAACTGATGTATCGCATATTGAATTGTGTCAATGATTACATATAATTGTATCATTACCTAGAGTGAAATTAATGGAAGTTACTATTCAGGAAAATAAGAAAGAAATTAGCTTTGAAGTAGTATAATGAAAGATTTAAGTTAAGGAAGAAATCAGTCACATTTTTTAAATTACTGGTTACAGTGCCACCAAACACACACGATCCAAACCCTGTTTATCACTTGGACACAAAGACTTTCTCTCTCCTTCAAACCACAGTGTTATTCTACAAGAGTCAAGCATGAATAACTGTCTTTACCCTGATTCTCAAATATACAGGCGCACACACAAATGAATTTGCAGGTGAATGAAAAACTATTGTCAGATCCATGAGAAAAGGAGCATTTAGAGGATCTTTTACAGGAGAAATTCTATTCAAATGCTAGTCAAGCATCACATAGGAAAGGGAATTGCATCACTGAGTATACAACTGCACGTCTTTCACAGATCAAAGCCATTCAGTAATTGCTCAACAGTTGTTTGCAATGCATATTAAAAGAAAACTCTATTACTGTTAAGGAAAAATAAGATTTACAATTTACAATTTGACATCATTATCTTAGAATAGGTCCCAAGCATCCTCGCTGGAATGATGCAACCTATTTACTGTTCTTTGAAATATGTTTGAACAAGTCACAGCAATTTTTATTTCAACTAAATTCGTACTATTGCATTATTTCTTATAGATAAATTCAGGTTCAAGACATTCCAATAAAATCTGTGTAGAACACAGCTCTACTTACTTATTTACTAATTGCACATTAGCAGCATTTACAAAGCTGGATGCATCCAGCTGAAAGCCAGTTACAACTTTCAAAGCCCTCAAGGCAAAACCAGTTGAAAGCACAGGTAGTAAACTCCAGCCTAACTAGAGAGGAGGGAAAAAAAAACCCTACATAAAGTTTAACTTACTGTCAGTTTTGTGGATTTCATGAAAAAGACCATCAGCTCTGCAGTGAGAGCTGCTGCGGTCAGCCAAGAGCAGTTCTCCACCCTGCGTGCGGTTGTGCGCCGCGTCCCCCCGTGCGATGCTTAATCGCATTACAGAACAAGCTGGCACCGAGGGCTCGGACTCTCCTCCAACTCAGCCAAGTAAGGCTGCTTGCCTTTGGCTTCCCCGCAGCACTGAAGCTGGATCAGTAGTACCACCAGAACTCCTGTTCTTGGCTTTTAAATATAATGAAACAACGGGAACTCATCTGAAGGCCAACCAAGGCACTTCACACCGAGCCAGCTGGGGCTTGCCCTAAGAGCTGTCCACAGACTTCAAAATGTGCCTGATTTATTTCTAGAAATAATAGGGCAAGCTAGACATGCCACCGCTTTATTCAAGGACAACCTCCTAGCTGAACAGTAAGGTTTAAGCATCTTACATACCGCCAACAGTACTCAACAATTTCATAACCCATTATTGCAGATAGCCAAAAAATATCTTCCCCAATTTTAATGCAAAACTTGTATAGCACTTTCAAAGCTTTTTACATCGTTCTGACATTACTTTTGTCTGAATTGTCATACTTTGCATTTTTTGATTGCAGTAAAACCACACCTGCACATCTGTTACCTGACTTTGATATAAATCCGTAAGTCAGCTCATGTCTGAAGCTTTTACTTCAGAGCCTGAAGAAGAATCTAGATGAACTAACCCAAGTTTACAACATAACTGAGTGTGTGATATGCTTAGTCACCATTAACAGAACTAGGTAGATTCTTCTATTTGATGTTAGTGCAAATATGTGCAAAGTCATACCTTTTTAAACTTCTACAGTAAAAAAAAAAAAAAGATCAACAATTTATTGTAGACAGCACTTTAAAAACTGCACTGAAGTGAGATATATCTAGCTTGACAACATTGTTTTTCTTGGGTTAATTATAATTTGAAAAAACAGTTTTAATAACCGAAACCCTAACATATGTGATATTGTATCAAAACATTGTTCATCTGTTGCAGAAGTTACGAGATACAGAAGTCAGTTGAAACCTTACAGCACTGGGATTTCTCTCAGAACTATGGTACTTCAGGGACAGATGGAAAACTCCCATATTAGCATTTCAGCTTGGATCTCAATAGCACTTTTCAAAGCTCCTTATCTCTCTGACCTGTTGTGCTCGATCCACATGGTGGAGCAGTCTTCGAGCACATAACCTGGATTCCTTCCAGCTGGAGCTAAACCTGAAGCTGTGCTGTACGCATCCACAGGCCCCTGGGATCAGACTACAGCTTGGGTTCAAGAAAAACTTCCCGAACGCATGTAGCATGGACACCAGACCATCGCCACCAGCTGTCTGCTTTGGTGCTGCTCAACCTGCTAATGCAAACCCAGGTATTGCCATGCTCTTTGATTATCACCGAGTTTTCCATGTTTCTATTTCCAGCATCATCTAGGAGGAGAGCAGGGTTAATACAGAAAATAACCGAAACATTGTTTGGATCTCAATAAGTACTTAATTTGGATCCAACTTGATTTCTGCAGAAGTTTTTGGTTGAACAATGATGGCACAGCTCATCAGGCAGCACATATAAATAGGCACTGAAGAAATTGCAAAAGTGGACTAAATGCATTAACTCTCTCAAAATCTAAAATATTTTTAAATGGGGGCAAATCAAAATGCTGTAAGTAATTCTGATTATCCTTCAAAAGCAAGACTCCAATTGCTAGAACACACCACCTTCTCTTCCTTCACTCCCATAAATAATATTCTTTCAAGGGAAATTGTGAAGCCCTGAGGTAAAACTAATATTTTAACATTTTATCCCTAGTAGGTTAGAAAACTTCTCTGCTGACCCTATATTCTTGGGTCTACATTGATTTTTCAATTAAAAATTTATCAGGACTAGAGGAAGTAATAAAACAGCCAAAATCACTATGGGAGACCCAGAGATGAAAAAAAATAAGGTTGTTTCAGAGACTGAGACAGGCTAGAGCTAGCAAAAGCAGTTCATGCGTGCAATGTCTAAATACAGGCAACAAAACTGGCCTACCACAAAGAGAACAAGAAAGAAAGGGAAGGGAGGAGGAAGCAGAAGACAATCAATGGAGTCAGATTTATAGTGAAAAGGTTAATTAAATCTTTTGCTGACTTTTACTTTGGAAGTCACTTTTCCTAATGTAAATATATAAAGTGCCCTTTTCTGAGGCTCCAGTCTCAAAAATACTTGGTGCATACAAAACCACCCCACAATAAATCACCACTTCACTTTCTGAAAGGTAAAGTGGTGCAACTGTATAGCAGTTGACCTGCTAATAAATCTTACTAGCTAGACATGTCCCCTTCTGTCTGGCACTGTAACTACTGGAGGCATTTCTTTCCTTTAAAGAACAACAGAAATCTTACAACATAGGATTATGGTTATCAGAAAGGATCTGTGCAGACCTGCACGCATAAATCTGTTCAGATAGAGCAGCCAAGTTACTTCTCCAAAGCTTAAAGAACACAATTTTATAAACTGAAGAAATAGTGAACTTGCACAGTATCATCTTCAAAGGTCAAGAGCGACATCGCATAAGCAGTATTTTCTCTAGCCCCCCTTTCAGCCAAGCCTCACCACCTTTAGTATGCCTGTAACTGATGGAAAACGAAAGATTTAAGTTGTCCCAGAATGATGTTCAAGGAAAACACCATCATAGAACAATTGGGGGATAGAAATCCATACAAATAACATCATCACCCAGAAGCCTGTAGGATGCACACGTTTCAGTGAAAACAGGGCAATTTAAGAACAAAAAATCCCTGAATCCAGCCTCCGATTTGTTTTGACTCTATCTTGAGTAACACATCAATTTTTAATGCTATTCTTGATTCACGTATTTTGAAAATTACAGAGTCCTCCTGCTCCTAAAATAATTGTACGTGATGGAGCTGGAAGAGGTGCAGGGTGGGAGGAGGGAAAGAAAAAGGGGAAAATTACTGTACTTTTTTCCCTAAACAACATGCCAACATTCATAGATTCTCACATGCTTGAATAGGAACCTCTCATGTGTAAAATCAAAACTGCGGGATGCAGTTTCTTTGCAGAGCTGATCTTTCCTTCTCCTCTTGCCAGACATGCAAACACATAAGGCTATCCAAACACAGTATCACAAGCTACTTTGTTCAGCCTCAAAATGGATCATAATAGCTTCACCTTCTGAAGAGGCAGCCATCACACCCTCCCAGCTACAGAGCAGGTATTTAATCATCACTGAAAAACCACAAAGTCAACAGTGAAGAAGTGGCTGAGCTGGGCTCACAGCTCCCTCCAAGTGCTGGTGTTTCTCCTGGAAGAGTGGAGGGGAGAGAGATTAAGTGAGGGCCACAATTAAACCTTGCTGATACGTTATACACCTCTAATTTAAGCCCTGCCACCACTCAGAAGAGGGCCAAAGAAAGTCATCTCTACAACATGCTCCGAGGACTGTGAAGTGTTGGGCAAAAAAAAAAAGGGGGGGAGGGGGAGAGTAAAGCCCAGATGCTACCACCCCCCCGACTCCCTCAACAAGTGCAGGCAGGGAGCAGGCTTAAGCATCCCCTCCATCTCACCTGCCGGGCACGCACGGAGTCGAGATGCATGCTTCCCGCAGGGACAACTGAGTGACAGCCGTGAAATACACGATTACACAATATCAGTGTCCAGCATCTGTCACCTTCATATTATTTTTCTCCCCCCGCCGCCACGGGCTAAAAAGGATCAAAGCTTCCCAAAAGGCTCCAGATAGAAAAACACTATTTTAACAAACAGAAATGCCACATTTGTAGCTGGTGTGTCTCCTCTTGGTATACGTGGTTCAGATCCCCAGGGTGTAAAGACCTATACTTGGGGTGAGTTGAAGGAAAAGCAGTATTTTGGGTCAGCTTTAAAGCAGAATATAAACCTACGGATAACAAGGTAAACCTTTCTGACCTTGGCTCCTGAAAAGCACTCTGAAAGCTTGAGTTTCTCTCACACTGGTTATTGATAATTATTACCTGCATATAGAGGCAAGAAGTGCCAAAGTGCTGCCCAAATCTTCTGCGCACACAGATGCAGAGCAACCTATGACCAAGGTCCCGGGGCAACTCACGCATGGTCTGTCTGTCAGGACTTCCACCGACTGCACCACCTGCTCACATGGGAAATTGTTGTAGAATTGGCCTGAGAAGACAGCTTAGTTTTCAAAACAATTTTTTTCCATATGTTTCTTTGGATACACCTGTATAGCGGAGGAAGAAATAGGAGGTTTTCCCATAACATTGGAAGAAAACCACTTAACATTACATATAGCAATTGCTAAATCATTCTATTGGATTTATAGGGTAAGAAAAGAAGATAAACTTGAAGTTTCCACTCCTTCCTTTCTTTCTCTCCATTAAGAATTTTCTTCCTCTTTAAATACCCTGCTTACAGACATATACCTAAATGATGCCCCTGTAAGGTCAAGTAGCATTCAGAAGAAGAAACGGCATCATCTAGACCTTTTAATGTTTTTTAAAAAAGCAGCAACACAATAGAAGAGAGGATCAGAAATCATACTGAGCCTATTCCATAGAACAAAGACAATCAGCTCATCAGAAGGAATCAAGAGGAACCAGTCAGGGCTGTTATATTTTACCATATACGTCCTGTTGTAGTTGGTCACAGAGCCATGCAGTTCACGTGACTGGCAAAAGTGTCATTTCCCCAAAAATTACTATTCAATGGCCAAGGATCAGAAAGACGCAGTGAAAAGGGTGGAGGTCACAGACAGAGCCACGCAGTTCACGTGACTGGCAGAAGTGTCATTTCCCCAAAAATTACTATTCAATGGCCAAGGATCAGAAAGACGCAGTGAAAAGGGTGGACTGTCTTACTAACTTTTTTTTTTTACAAAAACTCATCATATAGCCCAAAATATGCTATTTTTCATAAAAAGAAACAGATACCTGACTCTTTATCTAAGTCCTCCCCAGCAGGGGTCACTGAATTAATAACAAATACAAAATAAAACTAAAACAGACGTTGATTCTTCAAAAAACTTCTCACTGCCTTTTAATCTTATGTTTGCATAGATGCCCTTTAAAATGTAAAATTCTTTGTGCAAAAGTCGTTAAGAAAATTCCAAGTCAAACCTGACTGATTCAGCTTTACAAGCAAAGTAATAAACACATCATTAACACAGAGGAACTTCTACAAATTCCAAATCAGCAGGTGCCCATCAGATACAGCATATGAAATTCAATTTAACCTTGTCTCTTCTTGTCCCTATTTATTTATATCTAGTTTTTTTATTTGGGTTTTCTTTTTTTCAGGATCACAAAAAGCAGAAGAGTCTCAGCTGGTGTAAATTAGCATAGGTGAAGTCTTAGGCCTAGGACTTCAGAATTATGCAAATATTTACCATCTGTAGATCTGGACCCAATCTCTCAGAAAAAATAAAGGCAAAATTGTCTCATGGTGTCTGCTATCTAAATATAAAGCTTAATGTTTCCAAAGATCAAAGAAAATTTACAGGGAATTAGTGTATTTTTAAACGATTCTTTAAGTTTCAATAACAACTCTTAAGCTGCCATCGTCATCTTTGCCACTTTTTTCATCGACACAGCGTATCCTCCTTCCACAAACCTCACTTCATCAGCCAGAATTTAAATAATTTATTTGCTGATCTTTCCAAAACAAGACAAAAAAGAAGTATGAAAGTTTCTGCTCAGTAGATTTTATTTAAGCTTTAATTTAAAGAGAGGGAAATAAGGTGTTTCTCCATGAAAGTGCTTGAGAGCCCGCATTTCTATTCCCTCTGCTAATAAAAACGCACATTTCTCCAAGTTGCATTGTTTGAGCTGAAGTGGTTCCCATTGTTTCCTCCGTAGCTCTATTGAAGCCTCCTGACAGATGACCCATGCAGGGTTTGCTTCTTTGTCTTCCAACCTCCTTATCACCCTTAATTTCTACTGAAAAGGGGCAATCTGCTTGGCCTACAGCCTCTTCCTGGGAGCAGCAGTTGGTAAACCGGGGGTCTCCTCATATCCCTTGGCTTTTATGCAGAGCATGTCCGCATCCCAATTATCCCAGGAGAAGTTCTGCATAAATTAGTTGATATTGTTACTAAAGCTGTCAGGAATAAATTGTTCTTATTTGCCACAACTGTCAAACGGAGGGAGGGGGCTCCGAGATGAGCTTTGACACGCCACTGCTGCTCAAAGGCAGAGATGCAAATGCTACCTCCTGCCAGGGTGTTGTCCTGACGACTCCTAGCCAGGCTTGGTAGACGATAATAACACACACATACCCACAGCTGCCTTCAAGACTGCAGATATCTAGCAGAATCATCCTCTGGAATAGGAATTTAAAAATTATAATAAAATATCTGGCATCAGGACAGAGCTCTAAATAACTGTTTCTATTCTCAAAACTTGCAGATGTATCTAAGCAGATTTCTGAGCCATATGCCCATGGCTTTTAACACGGGTTTTGTATTTTCCAAGGGCGGGTGTAGGGTTCAGTCTTGATGCTAGTTTAAAAAAGGAGAAACTTTAAAAAAGAAAGAAAACCCAGTATTGCTCTAAGCTGACTTCAATAAACACGTTTACTTAAAGATTTTGTACTTAATTTGCTAAGATGCTGCACTTGCAGAACAAACCCTAGCAAAAGTAGGAGTAAAGTAGATGTAAAACGGTAGCCAAAATACATCATTCACTCCTGTGGGGAACAGGAAAGAATTCAGACCATCACTGGGTGACACTCATAGCTCGGATGAGCATCCTTCAACTTGTTTACTCCACCTTCTTGTGTACACTGGAATAAATTCTGCTTAACCAAAACCATTAGATATAAGAATGGAAGAAAAAAAAAATCACCTGCTTTACACTATAAACTAAAGAAAGCTTTCAAAGCATAAAAACATTGCATTCCCAGGTAGTTGAATACAGTCATTTCTGATTCACACACGTATACACAAAGAGAGCCTGGCTCAAGAGTGTTGCATCTTGCTACCACTTAACAGCTAGACAGCCTGGCTAAAAATAGAGATACTAGAGGAGGAAATTACTAGCAATCTACAGCCACAGACATTAGTATGCAGAAGGAACAGAAGCAAAAAGGTTAAAGACAAAAAAGCAATTTGGTTCTCCCAAGAAATCTGGGGCCAGAGCAAAATATAGTGTTCTTGAAATTCTTTCCCGATTTAAAAATAAAAATCTTTCCTGTTTGCCAAAAGTAAGTCTCACCCCCACCCCCTAAACCTCACATTTCAGTTTCCCTTCCCACTAGAACACCACAAAGTTTCAGAAGATAAATCAAGTCTTTTCAAAGGGAAATTTCAAAGGACTCACAAAAAATGTGAGGTAAACATGATTAAAAATAATAGTATCCTGAGATGACTTTTCAACTTCCCACTCATTGTACATCCCATGAATTTCCCAAACACCGCAAAAGTAAATATATTGTACAGGGCAAAAAACCCAAAAATCCACAAAAAACACACCTCCAAAACACCAGAACTTTGCTTACTTATACACACACAAAAGAAATTATCAGTTTCCTACTAGCTCTGCCAGCTGTCCACACCACACACCAGTATGGAACGCCTCAAACAGGAGAGTGTTAACTACACTGTGGCTTCTTGGACTTGGGAACACGACACAAAGTCTTCAGCATTTCGCATCTGGTTGCTAATTCCTACACAACAATTTGAATAGGATGGATCATACCCTTAATCTTTGTGATCATTTTTTACGCTAATAATAAAATAATACTTTATTAGGAACTGATGGGCATGA
Organism: Fulmarus glacialis; assembly: GCF_000690835.1. Lineage (NCBI taxonomy): Eukaryota > Metazoa > Chordata > Aves > Procellariiformes > Procellariidae > Fulmarus > Fulmarus glacialis. Next base: position 188,082 of record NW_009190735.1, read on the forward strand.
AGGAATAACTGCAATAAATTGCACAGGTTAACCTGTTTCTGAGGTCCACAGAACACAGAACAGGTTCAGTACATGTTATTATGTTCATACATGATGTTCAAAAACAAAGCCACAAAGAAGCTTTTTTTTTGGCGGGGGGGGGGAGCGTGGGGTGTTTGTTTTTTGTAATTACCTATATTCCATAGGAATTATAGTCCCATCAAACCCCCAAAAGAACATCTTGCAGACTTATCAAAGTAATTTCAGCAGAAAAAACACCAAAAGAATCTGCCAGTATCAAAAGATGTCCTGACCTTTTGGAATGAAACATTTTCATTTTTCATTTTCAGTTTTTTTTTTTTCATCACATAAGAGCAGCTACGCTGTACATTATTACAATATGAACATATTGCTTTGCACACACCAGAACTCTAGAAACTTAATTTCCTGATAAATTGCATCCCATTTTCTTACACTGCCACCTCATTAATTCCTCCTCTCCCCACTGAGTCACCTCTAATACCCCAGCTCTCTCCCTCCAGCCAGCACCACGGCTGCCTACCAAAGCCTCAGCACATCGTGCTCAGGAGACCAGCCACGGTCTCCACCCAAACCCACACTGAGAGGGCATTTGGCTACTGTCCCCCAGCACTGCCAAAACAATTGGTCCTGCCTTTTCTTCAGGCACAGCACTCGTTCGGGTCCCCCCCTCTACACAGCTACTGATCTTTGCTAATTCTGTAGGAACTCAGTATTTCTTAAACACCTGCTCCTCCATCAAGTTTGGCTGAAATTGGACAAGGTGTTGAAAAAATTATTGGCAGGGAGAAGGACGTGTAGACAGACAGATAAGTGAAATTAGTTTTGTGCTGTAGGAAGCAGGCAAAAATAGTTAGTTTTATACAAGATATTTAAATGATTTTTTAAAAAGTCATCCCAAAGGTTTTTAACATTTTCGTATGCGAGGAATTTTGATATGTTTGCTTCTTAATATTTTAAAATTAAGCCAGATTTTGAAATCAAGTCCTTCGTGAAAACTCCACCTCCTGCATAGCTTTGTCCAGTAGCCTGACCACATTTCCACTACATTAATGGAAACATCACACCTTATTCCAAGGAACATATACCTATAAAAAAAAAAAATCTCAAAAAAACCAGTATCACAAGTTAGCCTAAATCTACCCTTTCTGAAATGAAAAGTCAAATTCATTCACTTCAGCGGGGTAACTGCTCAAAATGCTTCTGAAAAAATCCGTAAATTGATCTGAAAATAGTATCTTCCAACACAACTTGAAGGGAAAGAAAAAGTTTAAAATCGGACTCTTCACCTATATAGTTAATGCAATCTATTCCTGTATAGGCCAAAACCCGCAACCCTAGGCTCCTCTTCTTGCGATTTTTTGCAAATGTGTTTGCGATTTTTTGCTTAGCTTTTGTGGTGGGGTTTTTTTTTCCTTCCCCCTAAACTACGGTTAGTCCCCGATTTTCCACCGTTTTCTGTGAATGGAATGAATGATTCTGTACTGGAAGATCTGAGCCCAGAGCATCCACTTACGGACATCACAGAAGAATGTCACTAGATATCTAGTTTCTTTACAGTAATAATGCAGATACAAAAATACATTGCCCTAGTGATAATACATTGTTGACTTATTCATTATTCAATATTGCTATAAGGCCTATAAATCTAAATATTATCAAGGCATTTGATGCTAGAATTCTTCAGGAAATTAATTTGTCTTGTTAAATGGAAGATAAGCTTTGATTTCAGTGAAATCATTCAAGATGTGCAATGAGGACTCTCCTATTCTGTCCTTCTTAGACTTTATGAGAACATTAATTATGACTCACATTCACTGTGTATTTCAGCAAAAATACGTCAATTAAGTACTTGAACCCACCTCCTCCAAAGGACATATTACAAAGATATAAGGTTTTTATTTTGAACTAATTCTATAGTATTTCCACTAATTATAGCTTCTTACAAGTTTTGTTGGGCAAATGAGTCATGAATGCATATGTCCATGTCATATAACCAATATATTTCATTTTCCAGAATGGCCTTGACAGCAGTGAGCCTTTATCAGTCCCTCCTTACTCAGAAGTCACTTACCCACAACAGTTTCACATGTTTGCTTGTCCCCTTTACCCAAAGCTACCATACAAATGTGAACTAAGAAGCTTGCTATGTTTGCATACTGAGTATTTCTGGAATAGAAATGCCCTTACCCTCATGCATGTTCAAGGAAGATGGATATGCGCCATGAGGACAGGGCCGCCATCGGCAGCTCAGCTGCAGACCTGGCCTTGCCTGCCCCGGTGCGGGGACCAGCGAAAGGCATCTCTCTTCAGAGCAGTGTCCAACACCATGTCAGTGCTCTGTCTCAGTTTTCAGGACTGAGAACTGCAAAGATATTTTGCACTTGGAGAAACCCTGGCTAAGAAAGGGTGATATAATGGGAGCATTCACCCCAAATGAGATCTTCCTCTGGACAGGCAAAGGCTAATGATAAGGCTGTCTCAAGGACCAAATCTCAGCCTTATGGACCTGCTCAAATTGCCCTTGACTGGAGAGTCTGCTATCAGCAGGGAACATGGAAATCACCTTGATGCCAAAGCCAGACAAGATATAGCGGTAAGGGATGTTCTAGTTTCATTTCTCCATATCCACATTTAAATACATTACCTAACTTCCTTAGCTTTGCAATTCAACAGAACAAAGCAAGAGGCAGATGGAGCCTGAAGTTGGCAGAGCATCGAAAGTGCTTTCCAAGAGGCTGGTGAACCCCAGGAGAGCCGCTGCGCAGCATTGGTGCAGCAGGGTCCCACCAGCACATCAAGGACAGAGGCTCTTGGGGGACATGGCAGGAACCACGGTCCCCAAGAATCTCCTCAGCATTTCAAGGGCCACCGTGGAAGAATAACCAGCACAGCAGGCAGGGATAGGAGCGACCCACTGGAAAGCATTAACCAGAACCTCTTTGGCATACCCCACTGCAAGGGAAGCTGACAGAGAGAATAAGGGTCCGCACTTTGCAGTGTAAGACCTGCAGAGCAGAAAAAAGGTCTCGGCAACTATTCTTTCACTAGGCGAGGACGCAGCCCTTTGCAAATGCCTCTTCCACTCGCTCTGCCCTGCGATGGAAGCATCATTGGTCTAGACCCATGCTGCCGCGTGGACACGAGCTCTGCCCCCTCATGCCCAGCCTTTGGTGCTGCAGAGACACAGATACGCGCTGCTAGAAGAGCAAAACAGGACTGCACCTCTCATTGCCCAAGTCAGGGAGCCAGTTGCTTTCCCAGGCACACAGTCACTGCCCCTCCCAGTAGCAGCCTGCCCATCCATCCCAAGGGTCAATATTGAATTTATATTAAAAGACCAACACTAAACAGGCCTTCCCCCCCCCCATTTAAAAGGAAGAACAAATCCATTTTTTCATGCTCCTCACAGCATCCTGGAGGCTTAGGAAAAAGAAAAAAGATATAGGATGACAGCAAGAGTACATTAAATACTAAAGAGAAGAAGAGAGGGCAATGAATACTGTGGCCAGCCATGGCTGCTTTCCAGGGCAGCTCTGAGTCTTCCAGCCGACAGCTGCAAGGGAATAAGTGCAAGAGCAGAAGGAAGGAAGAGTGGCTGCTTCTCAGACTGCAGGGGGAGAAAAGGTTGTCAGTCTCAGCTGACCCCATTCCTTTCTCAGGTGGAGACATGCAGGACTCATAACCAAACTGCATCAGAAACTGAGTATCAGGGCTCTAAATACCGCCAAAGCTCACTCCTTCGTTACACAACCAGTGCTAAATGAGAGACCATTTAGACCTGCACAGAATCCAACCTGGTAACACACACGGTAGAAAATGGGAGCACTCTCTTCACTCCTCCTTTCTCTTCCCCTGTCACCTGCAGTGGTCATTACAGTTAAATATTTTGCCATTTGGCTGGATTTGACAACGCAAATTCACCAGCTATTTAAATGATGGCATATTTGATTTATACAGACCTTTGGTTAAGTTCACAGAAGGAGATACGGTTCAGCTCCTTCTGACTTGATACAAGTGTCCAATTAAATAACACAGAAGTCACCTAAGTTCTCAGCACCTTCAAATAGGATTAATATTCTATCACTGGGTATTATTTTGCGGACATAGTCATATAATCCTGTGATATGAAATATCTCATTAGACAGGGATCCAAAAAATAACATAATGCCAAGCATTGGCAAACAGAAAGGGAGGATCAGTTCTTGGGAATGTGAACTCGTGCTGATGTTAATGATGATCTAACAATTGAAGTCATTACATGGAATTCTATCGTCTCTACCTGTACAGTCTACCTCTATCCGCTCTCCATATATGTCCATGTTTATGTAGATACGTTAACCAGTGTTAGAATAAATCAATATCAGATTACCCAGTTAATAATTGCCAACTTCTGGATGACTTCCAGACTCTTTCATGCACATCTGCTCCACACATTAACAAAATGTACAGCAACCAATGCTGCACAATTCAACACAACAATTTAAATATTTTGTAGAATTAATTATACGTAATTAAACTTAATATCATTACATTTGTGTTCTCAGAAGCAAGTATTTTATAATTGCTGTAATGCCAACAAATTACTTTTTTCCCCCTAGATCAAAAAACCACTTGGCGAATGGTATCACCATACATACTTAACAGTATTTGTTAAATAACCGTACTACAGAACAGCAAAGAAACATCCCAATTCATCAGCTTCTCTATATATGCTCTTGCCTCGCCAACAAGCACGTCACTACAAATATTAATGGCTTTCCATGCAGGCTGCTCAGCACTCACAAACAAGAACATCGCCTCCTCCGCTCTCCTGCTTGCCAGGAGATGGGCAGAGCTCCCAGGTATGCCATCACTCAGCACAGCCGGAGCCGTGGCTGTGTACCTGCCAACCTCCACAGGTCAGGAATTTAATTAGCCTGCAATGCTGAGAGAGCAGCTGCTTGGTGGCTGTTTCCTCATTTATTTATAGCTGCACCTTTGCATCCCAAGTGTGTTGTTTTTTTAAACCCCACATTTGCATGATGAAGATGCATGCAGTGCAACTTCACCAGAACGGTATCTCAGAAGACTTTCTGCACTTAAACTAATGGCCCATGTCATATATCACCAAGAATAGCAATGAAGAGGTGGCAGTAAGATTTCAGTTTTGAGGCCTTTGTTCTACTGGACTGATTTATGAGGTAGTTATCTAATAAAAAGCTCTTACTGGCTTTCCTATGGCCACGGAAGTGGTGTATATTATGACCCAACCTCCTTTCTTTAATGGATAACTTGGGTTCAGTAGCCGTCAATTCCTTACCACGACTGATTCTCCTGCACTGTTAACCTACTTCTGCATTTCCTGATCTACAGAGTTGTAGAAAAGGTAGTTTTCATTTTGCAGATACTTTCCATATTTCAAGTTTAAGTTTTGTTCTAGTTAGGGTAACTTGACCAAGAGTCAAATCCCTAAACATAACAAGTTTCTATATGTCAGCAGACATAGGGTAAGCTGCTAAGGGTATGTCCTAGTTCAGAGCAAAGACAAGTTCTATAAGTGGTCCAAAGCCCGTTTCATTTCAGGCTCAACTACATTGCTCCTCCTTGCATTTGCCAGGGGTTAGCACTGTAAGTAGATTCACCACTACTTACTAACTACAGAGCTCATCCCCTCTTCCTCCGCTTTGCCAATTACAACGAAACCCTTCCCACACCCGCCCCAGCAGGGACCTCTTGGAGTCTTTTAAACAAACCTGTCGGGCAAGTCAAGATGAGCCTAGCATTTAGACTGGGCCACAGGGCACCTGGTTACTTTAATACCACCACCTTTGTCTCGGCTTCTCTCCGGAGCTCTAGGTATTGGCATAGCCCGGACTTGCACTTGTCTCACTCTGTCATGTGAGGCTGAAGATCCTGCTCCATTCTTTATAGGAATGATTTTACTGTTACAGCACATCTAGAAACTAAGTGAACCTAATTGGGGGGGCGGGGAGGAACACCCAAACAAAAACCTTACAACAAAAGTTTTTAGCTGATTTTGTTTGCTTTTAAACAAGCATGGTATTCCACACCTCAACATATTCTGTACTAGTTTTCTAGCTGGTACCTAAGAATTGTCAAAAACATTCAAGTTCGAGACACTCGTTTGACTTCTACTTCATGTTTTCAATCCACTGAGGCTGCACTATATTTTTTCGTAAGTGCTCCCTGCAAAACCAATTCTTTTCTATATTCTTTACTTACCATTTTGCACAGGGTTGAATTACTGCTTAGAAATAGCTGCATCTCAGCATATAAATGCAACAGCTCACTGAACCAGAGTTTTAAGCCAATCGAAGTACTCCGATTTCAATGGTGAAGCTGCAAAGTAAAACTGGAACATGGGACCTGGCCAACCTACTGAGACACCAAGAAGTTCTGCAGTCCCTCCAATATCACCATGATCTAATACACCTCTCAAAGCTCTCAGCTACACAGTGTTAGCATTAGTAACTTAATTCCATTACAAAGGGAACCTAAAATCAGCAGTGGAAGCAAATAAAATATTAAATTAATAGTTTCCTCAATCAAAAAAGTGACCTTCCTTATTTGAGAATTACAGTTAATCAGTATAACAGACATAACAGCTAAGAGTCTGATCCCATCTGTACTGATAAGTCCAAGAAAGCAAATACATTTATTCTAGATTTATGATTTGCATTTATATCACCTTTCTTCAAAGGTAATCAAACTACCCTATTTCTTAGCTCTGTAAGATTATATAATAATCTCCAAATAAACAGGTTTTTCAGAAGAGCTTCACACCATATGAAAAAAATAAAGAATTCACAGCTACACGTAGACTGAAGATCTCCCTCCTACTGTAAATAGAGCCATATACGCTGTTCATGACAGCAGCTGCAGCACCAAAACCCCAGAGCTCTTTCAGAATTGTGACATTACATGTTACAAATATAATTTGATTAGTCTCATGCACGTATTTCAGAAGAATTACTCTTGGTTTTACACCACTTTACATCAGGCCCGAATCAGAAAAAGACCTGAATGAGGCCTTTCAGTAGCTTCCTACACAAGTTTTGTTTTGTTTTTTTTTAAACAGAGATCATGTGAAAATAAAATTTAAACAAGCCAAAGTTAAAAAATAAAACCAGAACAGAACAGAGAAGCATAAGTCACAGTGAAGAGTTTAACAGACTGAGTAATAAAAAAATGTATCCTGCAATGAAAATCTTTGAATAACCTGAATTACAGGCAGTGGACCTACACTCGTAACACATCGGACAGAGTCCCAGCTGCTACAAGCAAAATTTGTTTCTATAATCAGCAGAAAATGAGCTTTAGTTAGTAAGAACTGCTACCTTCAAATCCCCGAAATATTTATGAAGTGAGCAACTTTCTCTAGGAACTGTCTTACACAAAAATAATGGCTTAATATTAATAACATTAGTTTATCCTGGCAAGAGTCTGAGCAAATAACACATCCTTTCCTGGGAAATCAAACGTTACTCAAACCTTTAGTTCTACAAGTTTCAGAAACTGCAAGAAGAATTAAGGTTATTTAAAGCATCTTGGATACAAACATTCCAAAACGGCAAAGGTCACTTAAGAGGAAGCTCTGTTGCTAGGAGACCATAATGATAAAGAATGAACATAAAAGCTGTTGTTTATTTTCATTAAAAAAAAATTCAGAAGCGTACAACAAGGAACATACTTATCTAACAAGGGCTGAAGTTACTAGCTTCGTATCAGGTTTAAATTCATAGCAGAGGTAAGAGTCTAGAGCTATACTAATCAGCAACTAGATATTTATGTACTAAACGTCTCCTACATCCACTCAACATCTGGTCAACAAGATATGGATAAATTACAACATCCAAATGAGGGGTTTAATCTTTGAGGTCAGTTGGCCGATGCCTGGTTCTTCAGTCCCAGCGGGCTAAGGTTCAACCAGCAGCAACACCCACTCCAGCAGCTACTCCAGCTCTGGCCTCCCTCTACAATAACAACAGCTTTTCAGATTATGATACTTGCACTTTAAGCGTATTTCTTTTATAACTACCTGACACTTACAGTAGAGACACTTCTTCACTGAATACTCACGTACTGTACTCACATAAACTATTTAAATGAGAGAGAGGGGCAGGGGAGTAGGAAAGAGCTATGATTTTTCTGCTGCATACCTTAACAATTCTGAGTAAGTTTTTCCTGCATTGTATCACTTGGAGTGTAAAACCTTCTGTTTTACAGAAGAAAAATAAGAGGTCTTACTGCTTTATCACCTACAACTCTTCTGAATGAGCTTTAATTTATAGTGCTGAATGCATCAGCCTTAAAAAACTCAAGGTAATTGTTTGAAAGGCAAAGGAGGTACATGGGTTAATGGAAAAAGGCAAGGGTTCAACTGCTCAGCATGGTGCATTCACCCTTTATGAGTGCTTCAATTCCACTACACAGCACAGAAAATTTATTCCTGCAGTCATGCATGGAGGATTTAAGGCTAGCAGATTTGTATTTATGGCATGTTGCAAAATAAACAACATAAGCAGTTTCATTGCACAGGTGGCAAGGGTGCTTTGCTTGAGAAAATACTTCAAGAGAACCAAACTCTCCATCTGATTATTTTTTTTTTTAAAATTAGAATGGAAGATAAGAGTTGAAACTGCATATGAAATGAGACATCCGAAAGTTTTAAATATGGTGACTAAAGCATTTCAAGTTCAATTTTCTGTAAATAATAATTTCAGATTCCTGTTTATGATTCAAAAATTTCAGACTGAACGTAAAGTGACTAAAATTTAATATGCTAGTTTTGGAAGGAAAGTTTTATCCTTTGGAGTTTTTTGTGAAATTTATGGAATTCTTTGAGATGAGCTTGCCTTTGTACATTGAAGAACCAGTTCTGGGGAATAACATATAAGCAGGTAAGCCAGGGATGAAAATCCAGTTAATGGCTAAGGAGAACTAGCCGAGAACAAGTGTATGTGAAGTTAAAACCGCTCACACATTGAAAAAGGAATACAAAACAGTTGCTCAGTTGGAGAAACTGCATGAAATTCAAATCCAAGTTTACAATGAGATTTTTGCCATTGAAATCTATAAATTGTTTCACTCCTATATGTCACCTTGTTTTTTACTTATGTACATTCCTAGTGCAATCTGTAAATCAATAAAACCCTACATATTGAAGTATGCACTATTTTCCATTAACAAGTGCATTTAATAACCATGATACCACTCAGACCCTATGGCTGGATAAGACAGTCTCATCTTCTCATCTGTTCAACTATCTAACAAAGATAATTCAATTAGTGATTTATTAATTCCAAGAACTTGTCTTTGAACTAAGTATATCATACAAGAGGGGAGGCAGGTGTGAAGAGAGCACAGCAACTGTTCCCATGGCTAGTCAAGCTCACTTAAAATGTCCATCTTGCTTACCATTTGTATTTGTCTCATTTTAAACTTCCAGCTATTAGTTCCCAATGTTCTCTTCAGCGTTAACTTTAGGAACTCGCTGGTTTCTGGCACCTTCTCCTTTTTGTCATCATTTTGCCTCTCAAGTCACCGAGAACTGGAAAGAGTCCATTGCAGACCTTTTTGCCAACCCACAGATCAGGCTTGTAGCTCTCCATTATGTTTACCACGGTAAGAAAAACAGAGTAATGATAACCCACCATTAAGTACACAATACTAGTAAAGACATCATTGTTAACATTGCATAGAAGGACTTTTGTTCTTTTTAAAGGATGCTAAATCTGAATATGCCTGAGCTAGGCATTTCAAAAAGGCTTCCCAAATGGACACACCATCCAAACTCCTTTGTCCCGAAGCAGCATGCAGGCAGGTTTGGCAACAGGTTCTTGTATCTCCCAAAACACTTCTCATGCCATTCGCTCCCTCTGCAATATTGGCAGCCATCTCGCTTTGTCTCCAGCTTGGAAACCACATGAGTGTTGTGATGCTGAACGGGCGAATCTCAATAGACCCAGAACTACATCACCTGCAGCGTCGGGCTGTTTGATCGATTATCTGAAGATAACTGCTCTCCAAGACTCGGAAATTATACCCTGTTCTGCTCAAAGAGCTACGTACATCTTTCTCTCCTTCCCTCAAAGTTGCCAGAGGGAAAAGGGACAGTTTTCCTCAGGAACTGATACCTTCCAATAAGCACCACTGAATAAGTAATACTCAAATGATTAAAAGTAAGACACTTATTAGACATCCCTTCTCAATATCCTCAGAACCAAGGCAGTGTTCAGATGGGAGTACTCAAATGTTATGTTCTCTGGTGCTCCCATCTTCCTATTTCGCACCAAACCAGGTTACAGATGCTCTGGGTTACTTTCTAGAGGCTCTTTTAGAGGGAACAATTCTTTGAGCTTTTGTGACAAATCCTACCTTCCCATCAAGATTTAACAGCCAGGAGCATGATCACACACAGAACAATGACTGAAAATCCTATTAGGCCACTGGTTTGCCCCAGTATTATAAAGGAGGGGAAAAAAAAAAAGCAGCGGCTTCCTGGGGGGTTCTTTGTGCAAGACAAACTCCATCTGCCTCCTTGGAAGCGAAACATTTTAGCCATTACCTTTAGTAAAAATCCCCACCATAATTTTTCCCTCAATTACAGTAAGGCTGATTGCAATTTAAGAGGCAGAGGAAATGCAAAGCTTGAGCCAGTCGTTAATGGGCAAATGGTTTCAGGAGAGGAGAGTGTTTAACATATCCCTGGGTACATGTCCATCATCTTAGCATGAGCTGTAAGGAAGCAAATTGTGCAGGAACACACGCACTTCCCATGAAAATGATGAGAGGGTTTTTCCAGTGAAAGATTTGTCAGTTGCAAATACAGGATAAAATACCCAGAATTGCATCTGCATAACTATACATCACAGCTTGGTTGGTTTTAGCGCAGGGCACGTGGGAATCGCTTGACATATAGACTGAAGAGCACGCTCAACTAATGTAAAGAAAACCCCACGTACAGTTTGAGACACCCACTTGCTTTTAATTTCTTCCCTTACACCCTCCTCATTCTCTTCATTTTCTTTCGTTCTGTAGCAATTGCCCCAAAACACAGAAGGAAACAAGATGGTGCCATCTCTGAAAAATCATTGGGATGGAACTGTATACATAATTTATGTTGTGTGATGTTCCAGAAAACCTTATGCACAGAATTCCATTTTGATACTATGGAATTGATACTAAATGGACCCGATTAGTTCAGTATTTTATCAAACTCTAGTCAGCAATAATCATCTAATAAAAGTTTAACGACGTATGGCCCCAAAGTTGCAACAATGATTTTATTCACAGTTACATCAATAAAGATAACACATAAGGGATTCTTTCCAACATACCCTAAGGAAGTATTAACTACAGCGCTAACTCAAGGGTGGTAGCATGGTGCACAGTTTTCGTAAAAAGTTAATAGCAAATAGTAAAAAACAAAATACAAAAGCAACATAATATTTACATTTCACATTTTCACTTTAACCTAATTTATTGTTTTAAAGGATTAAGGAAAAATAAATAAAGAGCTTACGCTAAATTAACTCTAGAAATTTCCTGTTTGTAAAATTTCACTAAGATCCTTGGTGGTTTTGCTTTTTGGTTTGGTCTGGGGTTTGCATGGGGGGGCATGGTGGTTTGTTTTTTAACTGAGGCACATTCCATGTATCCCCCAAGTCCTCAAAGACTGATACCATGTTTAGAAGTAATGTTAAAAAAGCTTACCTAACAGATCTTTAAAGAGAACACCTTTATTCAAAATTACTTAAGCACAAAAGTAAGTGTATTTAAAAAAACCAAACCTGCTCTGTATCCCAGAAGGGTTTTAAAAATACCTCCCTTGGCTAATATTAAAATTCCATGGTTATCAATAGACATGGTCATTTAACCACTCGAGTGCCTTTGGATATATAACAGAAACCCTGGGAACTGACGTTTATTCAGCCTAAGAATAGACAATTTGGCTTCTTCTACTCTTACTGCTTCCGAGATCACAGCAGGGATCCCTTTAAAACCAGTTGCCGCTGGCATTTGCCAAACTGTACTTCGCAAAGGATTTGGCATTTAGATAGACAATTTAGTTGCCTGGTAATTTGCATAATACCACATGCACCCTAGTTTCCATGTCAAAATATAAGAGATTGCTAACCCTTCTGGAGTGTCAAGAAGCATCACAAGAACTGAATAAAATGTGGCAACTAAGCTGAAATAAAATAACCTTCTGCACAAAAGCAGAGTAGTATTCTGTAGGCATCCTTTTAACTATCTCCGTCTTCAGCTTCACCTCACAGATTAAGACCAAAGCAGTCTAAATTTGCCAAGACACTAATACTGACCCGATACATCAATTTTTCTCCTTGTTTGAGAGATTTTTCCATGGCTTTGAACAAAAGAAAACATTAAAAACCTGCTCAGAGCTGGCAAATTTCTTGTGCGTGTTTCTAGACTAGCAGAAAACACTGATTCGAGAGATTTGAAGGGATCTGCTGTCTGCTGCTCTCACACAGGACACACTTTTTTCTCCTCTTTTTGAAACCTCTAGACAAACCTATGAGCATGGGCTGTGACTGAAGCACTGTTACTCTTTTATAATGCTTTAGACTTCAAAGGAACAGAATTTCTAGATGATTAAAATGCTTTGTAAAATGCCTACAGGGAAAATATCCATACACATACTACACAATTATGCAAGTGCATGATTAGTAAAAAAATCTATCGCACATTTTATACAGTATGTTTTCTTGTAACTATTGTAAAGAACAGTAGAAGTTTATCTTGCTATAAGTTTTAACCTACAGCAAGACCCTAATAAATTGTAAAATACGTACTTCCCTGAGGTATAATCTACGCATGCAGGAAAACCTATATGCCATGCAAGTCTAAGATGTGACTTTAGTTTCCCACAGAAACCACGGATAACTGGCATTATTCAAGGTCTAACAACTAACTTCACCAGGAGGCATCTTATTGTAACTAAATGCTATTAAAAACAAAAAAACTTTACTTGACATGGGGTCTAAAATATATCCAGTGTTTTGTATCAGCAAGTGATGAACTGCGATGAACCAAACACTTTATCAGCTTGGTTTACTATAGCGAACTAGAGTCTACCTTGCTTAAACAAGACATCAGACCATGTTGCATATGGCAGCAGACTGTGATCACCATTAGAAGGGAAGGCAAACAATACCCCCAAATCTAACTTGCTGTCCAGGCAGCAAAAAAGTAATTCGAGTTCTGGAGATAATCAAAGTTTCAATTCTGTAAATTTGCAATTGTACCTCTGAACAGATGGATTTTGCAGCTCAATTTAGTTCCATGTTGCCACGTCACACAAAAACACATATGGGAATTCTAGGGGTTGCCTTGTTGCTCTTGAGCATTGCCCAAAAGAAGATCGTGGATTTCAAGTTCTAGTTATCACTATTTGTAAGTTTAATTCAATTATTGGGGAGGATGGAAGCCATGCTATTTAATTCCTGTGTCATCCAATTCACACTATAATGATTATCCCAATCAAAAAATCAGCAACAACACAGAGAAATTTTATAACCTTCTAACAGTCACTTTTCAGCTTTGCCTCTAGAAGTGCAAAGGCAGAATTAAGAAATTTGTAGATTATCCTCTTCTAGGGACCTCAGACTTAAGCTATTCTTAACAGATGGCCCCAAACTGAGTTCTGCAGTATGTATCTAAGCAACATTTTATTTATTGTTTAATTTCCCGTTGTTTAGAACAACCACTTACATTTGAAAAATAAAAGGCGGAACAAATAAGGAAAAAGGATAGTGTGCTTATCATGTCTTACTCTGAGACAACAGAAAAAGTCTCCGATTCCCCTACGCTGCTCAAGAGTTTCAATGAATTGAGGACATGAAAATAGCACAAGACAACTAGAAATAAACTATCCTAAGAAAACATTCAAGGAAACAAGAAAATAGTATCATTCTCAGAAGAGATTCTGTACAATAGTTTCTGGAACCTATGAAAGAGAGCTAAGCAAAACTTTTAAGAAAAAAAAATTATGAAGACTTATATGCAAGTTCTAGTAGTTGAGCTCAACACAATTCTGCATCTATCCACGTTCTTATACAGAAGAGAGAAAATATGGTAAGCTAAAAAAAAAAAAAAGAAATGTGAGGACTGAAACAAGCAGAAGAAAAAGATTGTCCCCTGAGTCCATATGATGTAGCAGATTGATCACTGGGCTGTAGTAACCTTGCACCTTTGCCACCAGCCTTGATTTTCCTCACACACATGCCAGTTTACAAACATTATTTAGTTAAGCCTTGCAACACCTCCGTGAAGCAGGTAAATATTATTGGTCCCAGGGAGAATAACAGGAAAATTGAGGCTTAGTGAAATGTCTTTCCTAAAAATCACACAACAAATCAGCACCATCCTCCACTCAACTAAACAGCAGTACCTCGTGCATTTAAAAATCACTGCATTGGGTCATTTAACCTGTGTCCCATTTCCTCCCTATTTAGGAGGAGCATATTAACACTCAATTTGCTACACAGCAATGCTGATGGTGGGCTGGTCACAGTTTACAAGGGCTGGAAGTCTGGCACAGCCCAAGCTACAAAGACAAGAAAGACACTCTGATTGTGGCTTTATTGGTTATGTGTCCTTTGAGGTCAGACAGGAGAACTTAAAACCCCACATCCTGCAATAGCTTAAACATTTCATTAATGGCAGAGGGAATCAAGCAAAGCCATTTATATTCAATAGTACGGACTAGCAGCCACAGCACAAGGCTATGAAGCGCTTTCAAGGGAGCCCTTCCTTAATAAACACACATGCAGCTCTGAAACACTATGTTCCCACATAGCTTCTCAAGTCACTTGTCCTTTTACATGTAAATTATGGGTTAGGACCACATAAGTTACACGAGGAGTGACAACTAAAGTCAATGCAGAAATATCCTTTCACTGGGGGAGGAGAATCACATCGCTGACTTAAGTACGAGGTTACGCTGCAGATAATGAAGTTATGCAAAATTACAGTGGTGTAACTGGTAGAAGAATATGAGCACCTATCTGCCTATGAAATTTGAATCTAACACTCTTAAAAGCATTTGGAGATCAGAGAGAGAAAGCAAGATATTTTGAAGAGGTTCCCTGGCCTACAGCGACAACCTGTCCTCAAGTTCCAAGCTCAATGACTGAACTAGATTTCTAACACACCTGCTAAAAAACCTTCGGCATTTGAACTGTTATACAGTCTACTATCATTTTCCCCACCACGTGTATGAAACACATGTAACGTTCATGTTTGTATTTCTCTCCCCCTATATACAACGATAGGTTTCTTACTAGATTAATATATTTGACAATGTATTTGCAAGATTCCAGACAGGTATTTAACAGGCTGATACCATAAAAACACCATGGAAACTACATGCATGATTCATGAGGCTTCTGACAATATCCTGCCAAAAGGAGCAACTGACAAACAGTAATAAATTTGAAAAGTAGCCATCAAATTAAATTTATAGCCAGCAATAGTACGCCCTGCGAACACTGCACAATCCAGACTATTCATACACTATTCATTCACACCAGTTACTGGATCATTCAGGTGCCTCTGAAGGGTCTGGAAAAAAACCCTTAACAATTAATGAAGACATTTAGAAGTTGCTTCCCATTAAGACATCTGAAGGGCAAAAGTTAGTCATCCAGAAAGAACCCAAAAGAAAAGTTCTTATTCCTAGCAGAAGTGTCTGCCAACAATAGAGATTTCAATAGGAAAAATGGACTATGGATTAACTGAAAGGGTATAGCATCCCAACGTGAAAGATTCATATGGAGCAGGCAGTATTTATTTTAACTGCTGGTTTGGTCATTCTGTTCTGGGTCATGCTAGGCACTGGATGCACCTGTAATTAAAAAAGGCTCTGCCTTGCACAGATTTCAGTCTGAAAACAAGAACAGAAAAAACAAGGCAGAAATAAAATACTGTCCTAATTTTAAAGGTAGACAGCTTACTAAAATAATCTGTCAAAGTCAAACCGATGTCACCATTTAATTCCTTATCTATTCCAAGAATCCTTCCTTTCTAAAACAGAGAGGAAGAACACCTGAAGAAAAGCATTATGGTAAAACATTTTCAAAGTTAAGGATTTGCAGAATCAACATTTTATTCAGGAACATTATTGGCACAACAAAACTAAACTCCTTTGCAAACCACATACACTCTCTGAAGAAAACTGCTTTCCAGCTTTTGGTACACACTGACAGACAGCACAGAGACACATTTTTAGCATCTCATCAGTGTAAGTGCTCCTAGGCCAGTTACACATGCTCCTAGAGTTAAACTCTCTTCCAAAACACGACTATGGCAATCCAGAGCTGCACCATGAGTTAAGGTCAGATAAGGTTTGAATAAGGAACCATCTTATGGATGTCTGTAAGACTGAGCTCAGACTCCAAAACCACAACTCCTCACACATGTGTTGCGCTATACCACATAGGGAAAAAAAGATGACAAGAGGATGGAAAATTCTGTATTTAAGGTGACATTTGGCATGAGTTCAGTTGAAATTTATTGTAGTTATGCTTAAGAAATTAAAAGGGCAACAAAGACCAGCATGGTTAAGCAAGGATATAGAGATTAGCATAATCAATCACAAAGCTTTACAGAAAATACAAACAACTTTCACAAAGGGTGCTGAGGATCTATGGAATTAGATGAACTGTGTTTTAACGATCTTTAGCAGAACAAAGAAATGCTGAATGCAGACTCACCGTTTCCAGACATTTATTTCACTAGACATGCTAGAACACACAAGTGCCTGTTTCAGGAATCAGAAAAACTGAGGAGGGTACACTCACAGAAGTTACCACTTCATTCAATAGTCCTTTAACTAATATTTTTCAATGACTTTGAAGCTGTCTGGAGGAAACATTATCCCTCGCTCAGGAAGATATGCCTGCCCGTAGCTGCACTAGCTGTAATGGAGAAGCCTGATGAAAACCAAATAGGAAGATACAATTGTTTTTGCAACATGTACATTTTATCATCAGCTTATTTGACTTGATCTTTGGGGTTTTTTAAATGCTCTCATTTTCCAGGTATTTGTGCATTGTCCTTATCACAACAGAACAGATATTACAGATGGAACCTCCTAGATGACACAATACAAATAAGTATGATATGAAGAAAAAAAATGAATAGTACTAATGTTGAGAAATTAATCAGTGTGCTCAAATCACCAAACGAGCAGTTTTACTTTAATCTTATACAGAAATATATATTTGAAGATAATTGTATTAATTATATGTGAAGATAAAAATATGTGAAGATAAAAGTATAAATTTTCATACTTTTCATTTTTGGGGAGCCCTGTTCCTTTAGCATAAAAACATTGACATTAATAAAATGAAAGCTATTAAGGTTTGTTTTACAATGTTGAAAGATGTCTATCGACATTAGAGATCACACGCCAGAGAATGAGTAGCAAGGATTTTCTAAAAATACTTACAAAACTTTAATCCAAAGCATTGTAAAATACTGTTGTTTCAGCAGGGATTTTCCCTAATTTATTTCATTAGAGTCCTTCAGACATAAAAGTAAAGGTTTTAGGTGCCAGTTCTCTCAAAATAAACTTCTGGAGCTCCATGAATGTAATAAAATTGATATTATAAAGCTATGACACCTTCTAGAGCTCTTTGAAACCAAAACGATAAAGTATTTCCAGTATACTTTCTTATATTTCTTCATAGAGCCAGAAGTGTACAGAGAGATCATGAATCTACAGATACAGATAACTATAATGAGTAATACAATTCAGTTTATTATTTTCATTGTAACTCAGAACACATTCTTTAATGAAATACATAAATCAGGGACTATATCTGGGAAAACATGTATTTTAAATACAAAACACTAAATGGAACAGGTTTTTAATGTGTTTCCAGATTATTGTCAATAAACCTACTTAATGCCATCTATCATAGTAGATGAACTGTAGCCAAATACAAGCCAAATAATGACGTGACATAATTACTGTGGTCCAATTTGGTTTTTCTAAATGAATCTCCAGAATAACTTGGCCATTTTTAACTTTCTCAAGAAGGATCTTTACAGCCTTCAGGAAGGTGCAACAAAGGACAAAATTCTGAAGAGAGTTTCAGGGCTTTATTTCATTGTTTCCACTATTACATGTGGAAAACAAGAGTTGTTCATGTTCTCCCCAAAGCAGCAAACCTATTTTAAGAGGAGTTTAGGAGAATAAATAAGGTTAAAATACCTAACTATTTTTCAGAAACACTTAGTTCCAGTTGAAAAATCTGAACAGCACCTTGAACTTCCTCTGATTGTTCAGAAGCCTAAGCAGAAAACAAGATGTACAGCTCTACAGAGAAGGAGACTGGCCTTCAGTAGTGACTGAAGGGATTTTAATCAGCCAATAAACCAGAGTTATCAGGGCAGGTTATATGGTAAACATTTATGCCTGGTAATATAACAAATTCAAGCTTTTGCAAATTCAAGTGGAGTGGTTTTTTCCCCAGCTGCAATTAGACTTTTGACAGATTCGCTGTCAAGGCAAAAGACTGAAAGCTGGAATCATTTTAAAGAGGGAAAGGTGAATTAGGAAGCAACAGCGGCCCGTCTCATCCATCCATGCTGCAAGCAGCAGAGGGAAGTTGCTGAAGTCAACTGGCAATGTTAAAACCCACCAGTAGAAACCAGCTCTCTTGCGGGCAGCCTTGGAAGAGGAGTGAAGGACACCGAGTATACGGTAACCAAGATATCCTCTGACCCCGCATGTGGCACCTGGGTCAGGAACGAAACCCATCATCAGCCTGTCAGCATGCGAATGGCTGATAAGAAAAGAGATTATTTCAAATCTCCATGGTTATTAATCCCATCACATAACGAAGGGGTCAAGCTTGTTACACACCAACAGCATTTCTGCAGCTTTGGAACAAAGATGCTCCAGCACTTCCAGGGGCTGCTTATCCAGGAGCACAAAAAGCAATTTCTGCCCTCCAAGCCCTTCGCAGCAAGCCATATTCCTTTAAGATCCCAGTCTAAAGACCACTAATATCCCCGGGCTTTCAAACAGTGCCATACTAATATTATATTTCTCGCTTCTTTTTAAAGACCTGAGGCTCCGCTATCCTTAGAGATTTTCACTTTCACACTTCCTTTGTTACAAAAATATTCTTATCTGAAGTCATTGCTATTGGGATTGCAATAAAGACCTTTTGTCCTCATTTTGAGAAACACTTGGTGGTGGAGAGAGCTACTTCCTACTACCCCATTCCCATACACACAGGCATCTTTCATCTCTGAAAATATGGGCACATAAAAAAAGCAAATAGAAGTGTCAATTTATATTTAGGTCTAGAGGAACCTTCACAGCTTTAATTACAGGATGCAAGTCTTAACTGAGTCATTTAATTCTTGCTGGGATTTATGAGGATGCACTTATTTAACAGAGTTCGCACTGGAGCACTTAAAAATGCTTTATTGGGAGAATTTCATATTCATAATTTACTACATGGATTTAGGCTCCTCAGGCTGGTGTTCCCTCCCCCTCATGCCAGAGGCGGGTCATTGCTCTCAAAGTGAAATTTCTGTTTGGCGACCATGGGAGGATGCCACACATTTGCTGCCAGTCTGAGCAAAAACAGAAAATTCAAGCAGCAACAACAAAAAACAGCATTACCTGAGCAGCCTCTGGTTTGTTTGTTTATTGTGGCAAGGAAGGGGATATCTTCCTAATGTACCTAATGCAGGCTTCTGCACCACTGATTAATTCCACTGTCCTCCCTGTCTTTATGGTAAGCCTTAAAGCAGTCCTGCAATGAAAAGATGATACATTGTACTGCCAAACTCAAGAAAATTATTTTTTTTTGGACAAGAAGAAAAAGGTGAGGGAAACAACAGACAAACTTGAAAACATGAAAATGAAAGGTCGAGTATAAGGAAAATGAGAAAGTGTTGCTAGAAAAAATTGCTATCCACATACAGTATCCTTGAATAACCTTGTTAGAAAATTGCATAAAGTAAGCCAATGTATGTAATCCTGTTACAAACCGTTAGCTTACAGGCTTTATGCAGAGGAACTGTGTAATGAGATTAAACCACATAAACAAACATGCCCAGCTGTAGCTTGCCAAATTGGACAGTTAAAAAGAAACCTAAAACAAAAAGCCCTAAATGGACAAGTATCATCTTACCTACTTTTAAGTCAAGAGCAATTAAGTGGGAAGATTGTGTAGCAATAAATGCATCCTCACTTTTCCACAGGTTCTTGTAAGTTACTTTGTTCTCAAACATACACAAAGTACCTAATTGCTCTTAATTAATATTTCCTCTGCTCTCAGAGTGGTTCCCAGAAAACCACTTTTTTCCCCCCTTCGTTTTTGTCCCTTAAAAAGCACTATATTCCCAGCTGATCATTAAGGAGTATTTTACGAGTATTTCTCTTTTTCCAGGCGACAACATTGCCAAAATAGGCCACAACCATCAGTCCCCTGCTTCCTTACTTTTAATCAACATTCATTGACACACATACATTGCTCTCTGACAATTACACATCAATCTTTATCGAAATCTGCACAGCACAGAAGCAGAACCTGGTCACAGCAGCAGGTTGTCAGTCTCAGAACTCTCTCCTCCCTCAAGATCCCCATCCACCAAGGTAGATGGAGACCATTGCCCTTCATCTCTTCGCACATCTCTATCTGACAACATACATTCCTCACACATTTTAAAGTGCTGAAAGTGTAAATAAAAATAATTATGAAACTGAAGAGTTAGCTTTTCCCCCAAAAATAAGGCAGTTTACAGTATTTTAGTACTCTTGCAGACATTCTATTTTTTTCTACCTCTCACTATGGGTCTTTATCACACAGTATCCTCCACTTCAGACTTGCTAGGTCCAAGCGTGCTGTGAAGGTGAAAAGTTTGAATTCAATATCCAAACAAACAAAACATCAACAAGACAGACTAGCAGGGAGAATGACTCATCATGGTATCAGCAGAATAACAAAGACTTTGTAGCTTGAATTTCTTACCTGGGACAAGCAAAGATGGGGCGCAACTGAAGCATCTACATGCAAGCCAGCTGTCTACTTGCAAGCCAGATGCCTAAGTTCCAATTAGAAGAAGTTCTAGACAGCAATTTAATTGACCAACTTCTAGAAACAGTATGGCTGCCCATATGTGGCTTTACTCCTTAAATCTAGCATAACTCACCATGTTGCGAAAGTCCTCTGAATTCATTAGGATGCTGACCACAACCACCTGAATGCCTAAAAGTCATGAGTTGTGCACTTAAATGGCCTGCAGCTATTACAACTTCAACTTAACAGCCTATAGTCTCGGGTCTCCCTTGTTTATACCAATAAAAACCTTGCAATTTACACATCAGACAAGTTCACAAGAGTAAACAGTATGAAGTTCCACAACTTCATACATTACTCAAAATCTCAGATCTCATCTAATACTCATTGAAGTAATCCAAAACCTAATGAACATCTTGTCCTACAGAACAACGTTTAAAAAACCTTCTTTGAAGCTATAATGACATTATAAACATCACTGCATTCTCATGTAGATCCCTACCCTGTCCTGCTGTCACACTAGGGAACAAAAACAAACATAAAACCCCAAAAAGTAATCACATGCCAGTCACCTATAACTGAACAGATACTGCGTGACTGATCCAGAGAAATCAGCTTTCAACAGAAACAGATGCTTAGGTAAACCAGTCCCATTTACCTCAACTTCTTTCACGTGCCTATAGCAGAAGACAGACTTTCAAAAGATCTGAACTGTTCCAGAAGACAGCAAGCGCCTTTCCCTGCCAAACTTTCACACCAATACACATGTGCTATTCCTACAGCCTTGATATTTTTAAACTGAGAATTGACGTTTCAGTGGTGTTTGGACTACATTATATTTTCATGAAAGCTGTTGTCAGGCAGGTGGAAATCTGACATTTAAGTGACATTTTCTGCTGAACGAGAGAGAGCTCGTCCCTTTATTTAGCTGTTTTAATTTAAGCCTGTGTTTGATAAAAAGTATTTCAGTAGCAACCTCCTCGTGGATGCTGGTGCAGCCGCTGTGTTCCATCACTGTGTAGATCCTAAGTTGGTACAACTCTTAGCAGAGTTCTTACTACAGCTGCGTTTTCTTATCAAAGGAGCAACTGAGATTCAGTTTCAGATTATCTTTTTGTCCTTTTACAGTCACCACACTTAAGTTTTGTTTGAAAGCAGGAAATAGTTTTTGTTGGGTTTTTTTTTTCCTGCAAAAGACAAGAACTTTGGTTTTGAAATAGCTGCTCAAGCTTCATTTATAAACTGTTTATATTTCTAAAAAATGTTTCATAGAAATGGTACTAATCCTTCTTATAGCAGGTACTGTTCTGCTACTAGAACAAAAGCTAGAGCTTTTTAACCCAAGCTTAAGGGAAAAAGGAAGAGCCTCAAGCGTATAGGAGGAACGGAACAAGGGAGAACTGACGACTTTAGTATAAGCAGCGATCTATTCTACTGTGAATACAACTAGTGAAATAAAAAAGGAAATGTCAAGAGAATAAAAGAAAAAGACATTAAATACCTTACCTAGAAATTATTGACCCATCTAACCATCTTTGAAAGTAGTAAATTGTATCAGGGGTGCCTGAAGATTAGACCACATACCTCTTCTGCTTATAAAATGCCACGATAACTACTTCTGAGCAACTCCAGCTACTATCCTATTTGCAGCAGGCTTTCGAGTTGCAGCAAGGTGAGTGCTTGCAGGCAAGCTAAGGGCCCCCTCTTGCCCTGTGGCATCCCGCAATGTGGTCAAGACAAGCAGGGAAAATGAGGGAAGGAAATGCTGGCATTTCCCAACCTAGGAAAATTCGGTAGCCTGCCAAAATAAATGGGCATTCCTATTCTGAGGTTAAGTCTATAGTCCCAGGAAAGCAGCGCTCCCAGCACCACTGGGAACACCGTAGATGACTATCGCAGCATGTCCTGTTCCTTCCACCAAGCTCCTACCGTACCCAAGGTCAGCTCTGTAACTGCACACGTTACAGTGATTCTGGCATAACCCAACTTTCTACTTGTTTAACTAAGCAACAAGTAACTTTCCAGCAGACACTGCAGTGCCAGTATTAATAGCATACCTGTTACAGAACACAGACTCCCATCCATTGTATTTTTTAAAAATACAAATTGCTTTCATCTTTCAGATTTCTCACACTTTTGGCATACATTTCTGAAATGCTCTATTCCTTGTATGAACTATTCTACTCTGATTACTTCATCTGAATTTATATATCTTTGACTCAGTGCTGACTACTTTCAAAAAAAACCTTTAAAAGCAAAGTATTATTTATTTTAACAGTAAAATGAAGCATGTAGTAGAAACCAAAGGTGAATCTATGCATCTATTTTCCTCTAATGCTTACTATACCACGAAAATAACCAGAGCAGACCTGTGATTTTGAGATCTCCCCAGTTGGGCATCTACCTGTGAACACCAATCCTTCACACAAACTCTTTGACCCTTTTCAACAAAATCAGTTTCGAGTCTGACAGGGACCAAAGGGGGAAAAAATTAAAAAAATCATCAAATCTTACAAATCCAGTACTTTTATTTACTAGCACTTCAGTGCTTACTAAAGAACAGTTTATTTTAAGCTGTTCTTTCTCCTGCTACTTGCTTTTTCCTGACACCCAGCTCAAACTAAATCAATATATTTGTGTAGTAAATACTCCCCACAGCCCAGTGGAAATATAGTTTTCATAGATCATCACAGAGCTGCTCCAATCTAATTTTTATTTTAGTCTAAGTATTTGGGAGGAATGTAAAAGCAATTAACTAGGGATGTCCACAGCCTCTCATCAGCTGCAATTCACACTTGGCAGGGCCATTAGAGATCTCTGGTAGAAGTATCCCAGCAGTTGCTTCCTCTTCATTTATCACAATTGGTCTGCACTTCTGCTGAACATATCTGAGGGCAGAATTTATTCTCTATATAAAATTGACTCACGGAACACCCTCAGTATTGCTGGGTAATACTACTATAATGCATGCTTGCAGTCTTGTAAAACAGCTCTGAGGCAGCATTATACTGATCTGAACTTCATTACACCGAGTTTAGATACCTCTTAGAGACTTGAATTTGTAAAGGGATGTAAAGGAGCAAGACATAAGTAAATACATCGGTTTTCATCTGCGTAAACCAGCTTGAGTTTCATCATATTTTGCTATTTGCTGGATAAATTAATTTTTGTCCTTCAACCACTATAGCTGGGCTGCAAGTAGGCAAGTAAATATGACAGGCATTGGGAAAACATAAAATAGAATTTACAGATTAAAAAAAGAACCACCATTACCTCTTCCTTAGTGGGCTGTAGAAAATCTGCTGTACTCAAAATTAATATGCAATGAAAAATGGTTCAAAAGCCACACTAAGACTACAGCTGTGGACGTAGAACTGGCTATAGATAGGCAGTTGTGATAGCGAAACCCTCTTCCAGCATGCAATCAAGGCAGTGGAAAGAACTGTGGCAGCAGGTAACAAACTTTGCTAGCATTTAGGATGGAAGTTCTGCAACTTCACAAGGTCAGCCTCCCCAGGTTTGCTGTGTCTGCCCAGCCCCGCTCCTTGCGGGCACACTGTCATTTTGCAAGCAGTAGCTGTGAAGCTACAGTGCTGTGCTGCATCAGGCTGTAATTCAGCACACCGGGAAGAGCTGCGCACCCGCTGAGCGCTGCCCTTCGAGTGTCCTTACCGCTTCTTTAGAAGCCACATGCAAAATGACCGGAAACCTAGCACTTGGCTTTTAAGGACTCTTGCCCCCACCCTTCCCTAAGGAAAAAAGCCAGAATATGTAGTCTCAGCAAGCGTCCTCTGATACGTTATTCTTAGGAGGGTATGATGGCAGGTGCCATGAGCCAGTCTGTAGCCGAAGTTTTGCACACAAACCTTGGGATTGCGTGCAAATACATGGACACGAGCCAGTGGCACGAGTATTCCTGTTTCTAATGGTCTCCTATTTATTTGCCTTATTCCCCACTATCTTCCATTGGCCGCTGCCATTAGAAGCCAAATATGACCTCATGAAACTTTAAAACCCTCAGCGTTTCATTTTGATCTGTACGTCTGAGACTACCGTTTCACATCAGACCTTTAGCTACCTGTTAGCAGACCTCTAAATCAATGGTATTAAATCTGATGTGAACTCCCGCGCAAGTCAGGGCTACAAGAAACCGTACCAAATTAAACAGTCTAGTTACCCTAATCTGATTTAGGCCCATAAATGCAACAGGTGAAAATCCACAGCAATTCCACCACGGAGATGGTGCACAAGCAGCTTTAATCCTTATTTGAAGCATGGAAGCATCCTGCAGATCAACTTGTCTGCATTGCAGCCAAGATAATCCTTCATTTGAGCTGCTTATCTGAGCTCCACCCTGCTGTTTGGATAGGAGGATTTAGCTCTTAAGGGACTATTCTTCAAGATACTGAGCCATTCCTGACAGATACTCAGCCTCCTCAGCTCTTAATGAAATCAGCAGCAGAGGGACTGTTCAGAGCCATGCCCAGGCAAGGCAGGACCGCACAGGATGAGGCACCCCAGTTGCCTGGGATTCATGGTAGCTTAAAAGAGCCACTTAACTAACCTACAGCTCTGCTAAACAAAAAAAGTTTTTATTTTTAAATTATAGCTTTATTACCACCTCCTAATTAAGAAATAAAAGCAAAAGTATTCTCCCGTCATTATATAAAAACATGGTTTTGCTTTACAGTGGGGAAAAACCAATGCTGCTTAAAGCTATACCAAAATAAAGCAAATCAGTGTCTGAATCCATATCTTTCCAGAAGATAAGGAGGTGAAAGCTCAGCATTATCAGTTAACCCCCCCCTTTTTTTGTTACACCTTTTATATCTTCTGATGAGTTCTAATTAATATTTTTCAAAAATATTTTGAGGAATTTCTTCCTCACATTTGCCACACAGTATATTCCATTCTGAATGTTTTTTTTCTAGCACCTAAGGGAATTAAGTAATCAATTCCCCATTTTCCTTATGCCCACCAATATTTAATAACTGACACGTAATGTTGCTTTTAAGCAATAAGAGGGTGGTGTCTTTATATGTATTTTATGTAATTGCCTATACCAGTAAAATATTAAATAAAGCAATGTACAGCCATGAATTTAACACAGAGAATTCATATGCTGTTACTAAATGTTGAACTCAATGTAATTTATTGCATGTTGCCAAACAGTAAGCAAACAGGCATCCCCCAAAAAAAGGCTCATTTAGAAAATTGGCTCCAATCATGAAAATGCCCTAGAAGTTCAATTCTAAGGACTGGGTACTTTCAAGACAAACTCTGCAAACTAATTTGCAGTACCAGCTCCTGGTAGAGCAGACGTTAATGAGTAACTCCAGGAAAACAAGACAGATCCCAGAGCCTTGGATGACCCCAGTGGAAGTTATGGATGCTAAGCAGGTCTCTCATCCAGACACATACTCTATTATTGCAACTGTAAGTATTTATGATAACCCTTTATCACAGGCCACTGAAGCCACAGCTCCACAGGCACCATTAAAAAATTCTCTGTGTTTCAGCACCTTACTCATCTTGCAAATAGATGCCACTTGTAGCTGCAGTTTTCAGAACAGAAGTCACAGTCCGGCAGTGGGACTGGTCACCCAGCAAGGCTGGGCAGCCTGCGTCTTTGGAGGTTTTGAAGACCCAGCTGGTTAACCCCTGAACTTTGAGCAGAAGATGGATGAGATGACCTTCTGGTCCCTCCCAGCCTGAACTAGCCTACAGTGAAACAGGCACCAATGGATGACCACAGCTGCATTCTTCAGCTGTTTGCCTACCATATGTTGATGCAACAGCCACGCACAAGCCCTTAGAACCAACCTGGCTATTAATGCCAATTACTGAAGTCTCAACCTCCAAAGACATCTTTATTTTTGTCGCTGTACTGGACTGCTAGGTGATCACCGAGTATTTAATTTCAAATCTCGGTAGGAATCTGTGTCTTCATCTTTAAAATAGGGATAAATGATACTGGAACCCCAGGCAAAGTAATTAAGGATTTACATTAGAACTCTAGCAATAAAAATATCTACCTGTTACTAACACCTGGCTGATACTTAGCAAACTTTAACCAGCCCTAATAACTAGGCTATAGAGACATGCTGTTGTGCAGTATTTCCTCCACAATGATCTAACTTTTGAAGTGAGACAATTATCAATAGACAATTTTGAAGTGCATTCAATATTTCAGTATGACATTAAAAGCAAAATTAGGATGATCTTCTTGAGACACGTTGCCTTAGTTACACATTTCCAGAACAGGTAACAGAGACTTGAAATACAGGCTACTGAAAAGCTCCAGTAAAGTGAACTTATGACAACCACCTGAACATCGCTGAAATTACAAATAAACAAGACAATGAATTCCCCAACAGAGAAAACAAGTGAAGAGACTCAGCAGTAGTTGAATTAGGACCCTGTCAAGGGACTGTCATATATTCTGCATTATTTTGGCAAGGAGGGAGCAAAGTGTGGTTGACATGACAGCAGAAAAATACGTTCAAATTTTAACAGAGATAAATTATTGACACTAACTCTCTGCCTCTGCTCTCAGACACACATTTTTGTTCTGGACTTCTGATTATCAGGCAGCTATACAGATTAAGTTCAGTAGATTTAAACCACTTGGGGCTTTAAACACTGTGCCTGAGCACCATCGAATGCTGATAAAAATTGCTCAGGAGCCCCCTCCTAATCAATATTAAATGCAGTTTAAAGGGTATTTAATTAGCATACCTGAAACATAGTTACAGTTCTGTGTTTCCCTATAAGGCACATTTACACAGGCATATTTGTGTATTTTGTATAAAACACAGTCATCATAATGACTATGATAAACTGCTACCAGTCTCCCAGGCAGCCTTTCTGTAATTGCCAGAAGGCAGGAGCCCTGACCTCAGATGGCAACCTATATCATTACCGCAGAGAAGACCTAAGCAACTGTATTGATTGGGTTTCTGAAGGATACCGCAGCAGGATGGAGTGCTGGATTAAAATTTAACTACTCCCATTATCCCTAATCAATTATGTCTTTAATCATGTAACATTCACTGTATGACATCCAAAATCAAGTCAAGACACAGCAATGAAAGATTTGGAGTGTGGAGGCAAACTAGAATCTGACAGACCAGAGCCAGACAGCAGTCAGTTAAAAATAGAGAGAATTATGAGTAAAGTGTATGTTATAGAAATGCCAATACACATCACTTCAGGCTGGTGGCTCTGGACAGTTTTGAACCCGCTTTATGGCATTTCATCCATCTGCTATTGAGTTGGACTTATGATTACTTGCATCCTACATTTATTACGTACTTTCATTGTCCTAAGCTACTCACCATTTCAGTAATACCTGAACAAGTAAAAAGCAGTAAAAAGTTTAACTTTTTCATATCAGAACTTAGGATTAGAGTTTCTTTCTAGTCAAAAAGTATCTACATTTACACACTGTCAGGAGTTATTAGAGGAAAGTTATGTTGTACAATCTAATGACAACTTAATTTAAAGCAACTTCTCCCAATGACAATTTGAGATATTGCACTACAAAGCCTGCATTGTGAAAAGCAGGTTTTACTAAACAAACTCATTATTTTGAATGGCATGGTATTTCCCTTAGTCTAACGAGCTACATTTGATCATACAAACAGAAAAACCTAAACATCGCTATCTGCCTCTTGAACAGTGACAGCTTAAGCTTCAGTTTAGCTTAGTTGCAAAGAGGGACCAAATTAAAAATTCAAAAGAAAGCAAGCTTTTCTTTCCTAAGATATTCATAACTTGATAGGTAAACAAAGAATGAGACAACCAGGTTGGTAAACTTGCAAATAAGAGATTATACTGCTTCATGCGCACCCTCTGAAGAAAGTTTTACTTTATTTTGCATGAAATTTATTCTATCACTTCAAGGGCAATATTTGTTCACTCCTGTTTCCCTTTCCATTTCAAGATGAAGGATTTTCTTTTCAAAGCAATCTCTTTCATTTGTTTCTCAGTTTTGTTCTTTTGGGGTTTGGGGTTTTTGTTGTTTTCTTTTTTTAAAAATTTTTTGAAACAGACCATTAAGCATACACTATGCATTGCTTGCAAAGACAGACAAAAACAGTTTCCCTATCCACAGGACCTACACATACATTTAATTCAAATAATTACATTTCATCAAAATGTCATGCAGAGGAAATAAAAACAACCACATGCCTTATCCAAGCAGCCAGGCAGCGCACACATACTTCGCACAGCGGCCAACACGAGCTGCAGTAAGAGAACAAACAGCTGGAAAAAAGTCACCAAGTCACTTCCCGGGAATTCTCTCCCTTTTCTTCCTCTTCTCAAACATCCCCTCACTATAACAAAATTAATTCTGTTATAAGAGAGTTTAAAAGAGCTAAAGACCACCACGCAGAGGTCAGGAAAAAAGCGTGATCTAAGACCCTTAACAAAGGTCTTCCCATATGCCACTGCTGAGAAAGATTGCATCAGCATCTGTAGTGTTTTAAAGCACAGTTGCACAACTGGTAAGCCCAGCCCTGCCAACACATTCGGTATGACCGAAGCGTACGCAACAGACTGGTGCCCTCAAAACTGAGCTGGAGACACAAAAGTGAGCTCTGGCAAGAGATCAGCCTCTCAATTCTCAGCTTTGGTAAGACAGTTGAACTCTGAGGTTTGCATTGGAGGCATTATGCTTCTTTTCCGAGAATAAAAAGTTGTGTTGATTGCTTCTAGAATACACTGGTTAGATTTTTACCCCATCCCCTGCTCACGCCATGAGCATCACCTACTTCCTCCACAGTGAACCTTATGCATAAATGTGCTATTTTGAATCTCGCTGCAAATATCTAAAAGATATAGTGCAATACTCAGTGATCTTGTTCTGAAGTTTAGTGATTCTACCCTACAACCATTACTGGGAAGAGGAGGAAGAGAGAAGATTAAATCCAAATCGTAACAATACCCATGGTTCACTGGCAATCCACAGCACGCATCTCGCTGCCTCTTACACACATCCTTCCCAGCAGCAGGAAGGAAAACGCATACATGTTTTACATTTATACATTTGTTTCATTATGTCCCAGACTGAAGTGGAGGAACATGAGGTCTGGTCAAATTCACTACTACCACAAACAAAGACACTTCTGGGATCTGAGCTCAAGAACCTCAGTACACTTCATGAAAACTATTTCAGCTCCATCATCTAAATTGCCCTGCATTGTGCCACAAGGACGTGCTGTCTGTGTTGCGTCCGCACTGATGATACAAATCAGTATGTTTAATTAAATACAGTATAAGATATTGAAGCAGGGAGAGGGAACAGGATTCTCACTTGTTATGGTCAACAAATTAAATTCTATTCCCAGTCACGCCATTGTAATTTGTTTTAATTTCCAGTCAATGAGGCAAATATCTACTCTTACCCCATGAAAAGAGATAATGTTTAGCGTAAGTGAGTGCAAAACATAACCCAGGGGATTTATTACAGACCGACAAAGCTGCGAGAGCAGAATTTGATCACCATCTTGTTTCTCACTCTACAGAAGCTGGTAACACTGCAGACATGCCAGTTATTTCAGAAACTCCAGCCAGTAGCTTTTTTGACATGCTTTTCCCATTTTAAAATCCTGAGCCATGTTTGCCAGCAAGAAGGAGTGCAGAGAAAAGATTGAGTAAACATCCTAATTGGTGTGATAGCATATTTTCTGCATTGTGAGAAGTGACAGCAGTAATATTGACCGATCACTGCCAGCTGACAGTGAAATGTCAAGACAGGGTTGGAACAATATACTTCATAATGAACCAACTCTGAATACAAAGTCGAGCAGGGAAAGCAGAAATCAAGTGAGAATGAAAAAGTATAAACACTTCTGATTAACAGCCAATGGCACCAGCTGGAACAGGCAATATAACAGTCCTGTTGGAGCAGAGGGGTCAGCTCCACCAGTGACAGGTTTGGCAACACAGCCTTGTTAGCAGCGAGATGAAACCTCATTTGCTCACAAATTTCAGAGGATGTTTCGCAGGCATCCACAGCAAATTGATGTTAGTATATGAAACTGCATTTAGCCCTAACTTCTTGGCACCCGTCCCCAAAACAACGAAACAAGCCACAGCCATGTTGATCAAGATGACAACTGGCCAGCAAAGCCCGTGGGAGATACAGATGCTCAAAGGCACTGGCAGCAAAACCAGCCCAAGTTCTGTTGGTAGGACTGTACGACAGCTTCCCTAAGAAGCCCTCCTGAATGGGCTCCTCTTGACTGGATCACACCATACGCCACCCACCACCAAGAAAAATTATTCTTCAGCAAGAAAAAAAAGAGTAACTGAATGCTGCTAAACTTTACAGCTCCATTCAGAAGCAGCACTGTCAGTCAGCTGGCAATGCTACTTCCATAAGCTCTTCTGTAAGTACATCTTAATTAGAGACAGTTAAAAACTTAGCCTCATAAATCTAGTATCTGTATAGTATCCTTCTATAGAAAGCGTCTTGACAAGATGTCATTTTAAAAATAAATAAATGGTCTCCAAAGGTCTCTTTTCAGCCTCCCAGCTCTGTAACTGTACTTTGCATTTGTACTTCAAAGCTAAAAATCCATGCAGCACTTGAACAAATAAGTACACCAGAATTAAAGGTATGTTTTCCAGTAAAATGATTGTGAACTAACAGCCTAGTTCTTCATATTACTGCAATACCAAATAAGGCCAAACTGGACTCCGCAGTCCCTTCAACTGGAATGTGAACCCCAGTCAATGGGCACATCCTCAACCGAGATAAACAGGGATAGCTCTATTGCATATCAATTATTAAAAATCACTTGGAGATCTGCAAGTAAAATAACAGTTAGAAGCTACGGTTGTTACTCTGAAGCGCACAGAACGCTACAGGACTGGAGGAGAACCTGCCTGTCTCAGGACAGAGCCCCACAGCAGCCAGCAGGACAAGCTGCCCCGGGGGGAGCAGCTCCGTCCCTGGCAGGCGCTCAGGCTGCACAACAAGAAGAAATTTTTTTTTAGATGTTACGGAACAACCTAACATTTGATGAGCACGTTTTCGCATTTCATTGTCTCTTATCTTTAATAGGCTGGAAAGAGACTGTAAGCACACCTTTAAGCCACATGATGCCAGGAACCCCATGGCTGCAACACAAACGTTTGTGTTTCTTCCCCTTTTTCCTTCCTTCTTCCCCCTTCCCTCCCTCCAAGGTATTAGTTGGAAAGGCCTGAAAATAGGATGTTACATTTCCATGTCCATTTTCCATTTTGTATAACCACTTATTTTTGCTAAGACTTTTTTTTTTTAAAGTAATAAAAAAGTCACTCATATTGCAAAGATAGAGAAAGCATTTTTTCTTTTTTTTTTTCTTTTCTAAAGTCAGATCTCCTATAAATATAAAACAAGTTCTACCAGCATGTGAAACTACTTTTCTTGTCTCATGCATATTCTTCGTATTAAAAGAATGAGTAAATAATTGGTGAAGTGTCTGAGACCGACTGACTGCTGATTATGAAGAACAATTTATAATTCTCATTGGTTTTGTTTCATTTACTGCAAAGTCCATTAATGACTTTTTAAGGACTCAAATCAGCTGTGCATTACACTATTAAGAAAACAAGTATCCCCAACAACAAGAAATATAACCAACACAGATACTAGTATTTTTGTATGTTTTCTTATTGGTACAATTGTTCTTGTAGCCTCCTGGGAGAGATTTATTCCAACGTTTATTTCTACTTACCTAGAACTCCCAGGAAAAAGAAAAAAAAAAGTGAGTCATGCAGCTGCACACGGACCCTTTAATAATAAGGCCTATAGCTCTGTAAAGACAGACATCCTCTTGGGTACAAAAATCTTAGATTTCTAAGCTAGTATTTGCATCCTCTTACTGAAAACACTAGAACTGGAGGCTTGTTTGCTCTTACGAGCCTGGCAGAGCATCTAAGAAGTGTAGCAACTTATTCATCTTCTTCTGAAAGCACTTTAAAAAGTTAGATCAGAAACCTTTTTTTGTACACATTTTTAATACAAAAAAATACTTTCAAGTTGCAAATCTTCATCCAGAAGAACTTTGCTGCGCAAACTCTATCCGAGTTACAACAGAGCTGGGCAAGTCAGGAAAATTGCATTGAAGGCAAAGATAGACATTTCCAGAATTCAGACCCCCAAATCAGACCACGCCAGGTGTACGAGAGACCAGGTGAAGCACCACTAAAATGCAGCTAAAATAAGCAGCTCACCAGTTACCCATCGAGGTGATAGGATAGGAAAAAACCCACACCCAGAAGACAAACTTCACAGTGACTACAGCAAAGCAAGGATTCAGATTCCACCTGCCTGGATGAAAACACAGGGGACATTCAAAGTAGACTGGAATAAATGAACTGAGCTGCGTTTTAATCAGGATACTGGGATTATTCAATTGGAGCAAATATTAAGAAAAAATGAATGTGTAATTTATTAGAGAAATGAAGGCTTGGTGGCTTAGTCTCTAGACAGGGAATTAAATGCCTTTCCATTTACTCCAGTGAGATTCTTAAATAACTCTGAATTAGTCAATAAATACCCATTAAAAAAAAAAAAAAGGTGTTGCACAAGGAAACCTCTGCCCTCTGGTTAAAAGGATTTAAGTTCAGCTACAAGCTTTCCCACAGTAACACTGAGCAACTCACTCTTCTCCTGTTCCTCACTTACCATAATTAAAGGGAAATAATCAGTTATCTTCCTATCCTCTTTCCCTTATGTCGATTTAGAGAGCAAACTCTTCAAGGCAGGGACTTTATCCTATGTATCACACAGAATTATACTCTGTAGGACTACAGACACGTGGCTTCAGTGTGGTGTCTAGATGCTAGCACAAACCACACTGGCCTTAGCAGTGTCAGCGTATATCCTTGCATAAGATACTTGTCAGGATTCAACTTTTAAATGTTGACAAAGCAGCTGAAGAGTTGCAAGCAGTTATGAAAACTGTTGACAGGTTCTTGACCATCTAAAGGTTTTATTGTTTCTCAACTTGGTTCGCTTCCAGCTTTGCCAGTTCAACTGACTCGATAAGCTTATAAGAAAACCACTGGATTTGGCCTTATACTCTGAAAGGCTATGAGGTTCACGTGATTTTGAAGGAAAAAAATTATCAACTCAGGCTGGTCTGAAGCACAACCTATGATTGTCTGAAAGGTCAGGGAGGTTTAGAGAATCTTTTGTAGTGAAAGACACAGCTTGGGCATAAACCAAAAATAATAATAATAATAATAATGAGACACCAGAAATCAAATATCTCTGAACTTCTATGTTTGACACTTGTGCCCACACCCAAACAAGCCACACAATGTTGAGCAGGTGATTTTTTGCACATGGTTTTCCCCTCCCTCTTTCCAAAAGGATCATACTGCATGGCCTGGATGTGAATGCTCCTTTGCCATAGGATGATTAAATTCCAGGACTGAGTTTTGATTCCATCTGTAAATTAAACAAGCAGGTAGCAGAATATATTATCAGCTGATGTATATCCTTGCGCAGCTCCACAGACAAGCCTTGATACCAAAAGCTAATTTGTATATAACATTTAAAAGGATTAAGAAACATGAAGGGCTCCCGCTTTGGTAACAGATTTGTCCTGTCTGGTCACTAGCACTCCAATTTCGTTGCTAAAAGCTTCAACAAATTTCTATTTGCTCTTCCATTTATGGTACTATGCAAATATTATGAAATGGTTTAGTGCCACATGCAAGCTCCTAATGCTTCTTCTGTCTTCTCCAAGATAGTCTTTAATTAGTCAATAATTGCTTGAAGGCACCAATTGATTGGCATTATAAACACAGGAAAATGAAAATGGTCCTTTTATTTCAGAGCAGTATTTAAGGTTTTAGTAGGATGTTAGCAGCATATCATTAAGTAGAACAGAGCAAAGTAGTCCACAAAGCACATTTAAGAAGCATGACTAAACACTACGCTATCCTGCTTTACTTTTCAGATTAGGATAGTGACAAGTAGTAAATGAGGATTATGCATGTGCAGTTCTAGGAAACATCAAAATACTGTATCCCTTATTGTCTTGCTCATAAATAGCCCCACAGTTTAGCAGAACCTGACAAGCAGCTGCAAACACTCAGCAGGTTTTTGGTGTCATTTCTGGAGAGATTTATGTTCTCTTTAGCTCTAGAATGCTATATGTTCATTTAATAAAAGCAGAAATAGGTTTCATCTGTGGCTCTGTTCCTGTGAATTCATTTATCTCTTGTCAGGGCCTAATGAAAAACATTTTAAGCTGGTATTCCTGGAGGTGTCAGGCCACATTCATTTTCCAAACCTACAGTTTTCTACTCTTCCTTTCTTTCCTTTTTTTTTTTTTTTTTTTTTTGCCCCCTATGGAAACCACAGCAGCTGAAGATCTTGCACTAATCACTGATAACAGACATCCCACCTGACACATCTAAAAACCAAGATCTTGCTGATCAGTAGTATATATAATATTTTCATGAGGCAGGTGACCAACTCTAAACAGAAGGAAAGATTTACACAATTATTTTTCCTGCCTGTAAATAAAACACTTCATACTTCATTCAGGTTTAGACCTGTACCTGTGAAGATCAAAATACATCTTTATGTAGGTGTAACTTAGTTTGAAGTCAACTAAAAACTGTCCAGGCTTCAAGGCCATGATCAGGCAGACACAATTTCTACACAAAGCCTACGCACCGCACCTGTGAGTTTTCTGCAGGTGTAAACCTGGGGCAGAAGACCTGCACAAGGAGCAGCAATGTCATTTTTTATCCTCTCTCCCAGACTAGATTAAACC
>NW_009190735.1:223979-234469 GCF_000690835.1 Fulmarus glacialis
CCAGTGGTAGGGGGAAAGAAAAACAAACAACAAAAAGAATGTTTCAGAGCACCGTCAATAGAAACATTTTTATACAAGCTTTACCTGTAAGCTATTCAGCCCCAAAGCAAGCCAATACCAATAAGAGGATATTGTTTAAATCCACATGGGCTCAGAAGCCAATGTGAAATCACAACCACCACACACTGGTATCCCACAGCCCACCAGCACCTCCCAGCGCAGTCCTGCTGGGAGCAGCACAGAGACATGAATGAGAACCACAGACTGACCGACTAGTCCTTCCCCCCAGGGCTGCGGTGGCCACCAACCTGGCACTTGCTATTACCTACTCTATATCACATTTTCCTTATTCCCCCCCGCCTTTAAAGGAAAGAAAAAGCATTGCATATTAGAGTATAACATCATTCACTGAACCCCTTTGGCAATATTCCTCACACATACGATAATAATTAGCAGTATGAACAGATTGGGCAGAATGTCTCTTTTTACATAAGCAGCCAAAACACGCGGAGGACAGACACCAAACTCGTGGTGGGCTCAGGCTACTTATCTCCACACAAACACCATCCTATCAACAGGCCCAGGGGAGTGCCCTGCAATAAGGAGTCTCCAGCAAACCAAACAAACCCTTTCCCCAGTTTTCACCTGGCGAGGTTTACTCTCCCCAGCTCATTTCAACTCCTGTAGCTGTAACCTGGGTGTTTAATTCCCCACTGCTACAGCACCACCAGAACAGGCACACAGTGATTATTTTAAAGGCATCCATCTCACTTCTCCTCTCCACACAGTCCTTCCACACAACATTTAGGCACATTTGCCTTCTTCAAATGCTGACTTTTCAGCAAATTAACTTGCAAGCCCACCTCTAACTCGCCCACAATTGCCTACAACTAAAGAAAACCACTGCAATGATGTCTCATATCACTGCTTCTCAGCTATCACAATAAGTTAAAATAAAAGTACTTGTGAAATAAAAGCAGCTTTGTTTCTTTACCTTGTGTTTTCGCAAGCAGTGGCAAGGCTCAGCCGACAACCTCTCCCCTGCGCACATTGTGGAGCAGCCATGGTGCAGTCACTCTTTTCTCTCCCAAAATCACCTCAACTGGGCTTGAGCGCTCACTAATGAGCTCTGGCTCGTTAACAGCTGACAGGTGAGAGATTGGGGGTTTCAAATGGCACCAGGTGAGGGCCCTCACAGCACTGAGGGGATTAATTGCCCCAAGCAGCCTCACCTGGGCCTCACTCCCCTCAGCCCCTTTCAGCTGGCACCAGCCATGGACTCTAGGTGGGCCCCATGGGCCTAGGCCAGCGCAGCGCAGCACCATCCCCAGCTGCTCCTGGCCTGGCTCTCGGGGGGTACACGGTTCCCTCACCCTGTGTGGGGCTGCAGACCTCAGGACATGCAAGGTCTGGCCCCACAGCTCCCCACAACCATGCGCCGTGGTGGCACAGGTACCCTTCCGAAGTGTCCCCCTCCAAAGATGTTTTGGATGTCCTGCATCAAGCATGGCGTTAGATGTCCAAGCTGAAGCACACTAACCGCTTTCGGACACCCGGCCAGCCAGGTTTTACTCATTTTGAGGCATTTTGGTAAGTGCCAAGCAGAGCACCCGCCTCTTGTGTTTGTTCAAATGTGCTTTTTCCTTTTGTAAAGGAAAAAGAAACCCGGGGAGTTCCGGCCCGCACTGCTGCCCTCAAAAACAGGCCCCAGCCATGACAGGTGTGTGGTAATTTTGTCAGAAGAAAGCCCATCTTTCCTATTTATTCCCCATTTTTTAGATTTTTAAATACATACTCTAGTTATCTATAGAAAAATGCCTACTGTAGAAAGCTCATGCGTTAGCATGTGCTGTATTGACGGATGGATACCACCGCCAAAAGCAACAGCCAGCTTTCGGACATCATCTCCCCGGCTGACACGAGCGCCAGGTGAAATATGCTCCACTTACACATGCCAAGTAGGACGGCAAAGGAGACGGTATCAAAAAAGGACGTGCCATGCTCCTGCAGGCACCGCGGTGACGTCCCCCTAACACGCAATACACACGCCACCTTCGCTCATCGGTGCCTTTTTTTGTTTCAAAGAGATGAATCGGGAGGCTGTAAAACTCCGATGGGGACCTGATGGTCCCGGCTTGTGAAGTGACAGGAGAAACTGTGTCCAGAGGGTGACTGGTGAGCGCCGCTGAGCACAGCCAGCTGCCCGCCATCCCCGCCTCCCTGCAGAGCCGCAGGCCGGCCTCCCCCTCCAAGCCAAGTCTGTATTATAAGCAAGCCCTGGAGAGCTTTTTCCAGGATATTTCTCTTCATTAGAAGCTCTTTTTTTCATTTTTTAATCGTATGAAAACACAAACAGTATTGGTTGGATAGCATTAAAAAACATTATTCATTAACCACCCATCTTTGGAGGCTTTCCTTCATCAAGCTACAGCAAGGCATTAGGGAAATTAGGCAGCAGCATTTCAATTAAATTTAAAACATTTCACATTTGGGAAAGAAACAGTGGTTTATTTTGTGGTAAATTAATAAAACAAGCTAAAGTTTTTAAACGGCTATCCTGCTCCTTGTCAGGCGATTTCAAATGGGGTTTCCCTGATACGGCTGTAATGGCATTATGTTGTTCTAATCCTACAAGGTCGCTTAGATGCCCTAAACACATTTTCATCATTTCTCCCACCTACTATATCCCATTTTCACTATTTGACAGAAACGGTAGAATAAAAACTTAGAGCCTGTATTCTCTGTAATGAAGCCATCTCCTAGACAGTTGTCATGAAAATCAGAAACAGAAAAATGTAAAGCCAATCTAATAAATAGAGAAGGA
The DNA here is from genome assembly GCF_000690835.1 of Fulmarus glacialis. Classification (NCBI taxonomy): domain Eukaryota; kingdom Metazoa; phylum Chordata; class Aves; order Procellariiformes; family Procellariidae; genus Fulmarus; species Fulmarus glacialis. The sequence goes on from NW_009190735.1 coordinate 226,804, forward strand.
TGAAAGCATTTTATTTTCGTCTATCGCTGAAACAGTTCTCACTATCATGTACTAACGGATTTCATAACGAAATATTCCTCCTGGTTACAGTACCAGGGTTTGGCCTTGGAAGTGTAGGTTCTCTTTTCAGCTTTACTGACTGACCCTGGGTCACCCTGAGTGACCTTCTCGTGCTTCAATTTTTCTCATCTCTCAAATGAAAATAATTCTCAATATTCATCTCGCAGCAGGATTCTGCTGTTTAATCAGAGCTACTGTGCAGAATTTTAATAAGAGTCTGAATTCCCCAGCGGTCTGTCGCACAGTAGGACTGCAAGGCTGCATTTGTAGTGGGTGCCACTGACTACACACATTTTTTTACTGAAAATAATTGTTACTGTTCTGCCTCTGCCTTGCTGTTTTTGAGGACCAAAGCATCCTGACCAAAGGGGTACAGCATAAACAACAATTATTTCAGTATCTTCAGGGACTGCAGCTGTTCTGGATGTTGAAGGGACATTCAAAGGACCTCCCCTATCTTGGGAAAAATAGCTTTTGTGTACGAATAATTTCAATTTCTGTCTTTCAAGTCTGCATCTCAAAAGGGTTCATCAGTTCCTCAGAACGACTCAAAATATGTTGTTAAGGCACAGATAACATCTTTTCTATTTCAATTTATGCTCTTATTTACACTTGACATACCAGAATAACTCCATGATAAGTGAAATACTATTACACTTATTTTGCAGAAAGGAACAGCAGCACGAACCTAAATTGCAGACCCTCAAAGGAATCAATGACAATTCTACCTAAGCAGATTTTAAAAGCTGAAGTTACACAAAAAAACCTGCAACAAAACTCAGGATTGAAACTTCTCCCAAGATAACAACTCTTGAATGTTTTCTCACAGGAAGAATATTTGCAGTAATTCCTAATCAAATGTGTTCATTTGTTGTTTTTCATTTCCATGAATCTTCAAACTTTTTCTGTTCCCACCAACACTCGTTTAACTCTTCCTTTTCAAGGGCTGACACCCCGTCATTGATGAGTGAGGACGGAAGAGGAGTCTTGAGCTCTTTGTTGTTTTATCATGTATGACCGTCACCCGAGCTCCCGTTCCAATGATGCATCCAGAGAATACAAGATACCATTTTTCCTGTACTGTAAACTCTGATGTAGAAGAGGGCAACAAATGTAAAGACTATGAAAGAGCAGAGTGTAAGTCAGAGCCACAAAATGGCCGCTGTGCTTGGGGCACAAGATAAATTTTAAATGTAAACGTGTGGAGAGCAGAATCACTGCTTCAGAGCATGAGATGTGCGTAAACACTGCACCAAGGGCAAAAAGGACTGTCCAGAAGTTGTATGTTTAGTCGAAGCTTGCAATGCGCATTCCCTTTATCTTTAAGAGATAAGCACTTCCATATGGCAAGTTTCCCATCTACTGCTGGGTAGGATTAATCACCCTTTCATGGTACCTGTATCACTGACTATGGAGGAAGCTTAGACTATCACCCATCTAGTCAAAGCCAAAGTTAGATGAGACCAATCCCACCATAACTGATTTATCCAAAGACTCACAAAATACACCTGACAGAATCAGGAACAAAATGCCTGAATTAACAATCACTCAGGCCCATTATGCTACAGTTTTTCTTTAAACTAGCTCTGCGGATTCATATATCTCACATTATCCTACTGACTCACTGGAACTGGAAGAATGTCAAGGATTAACACAATTAACCTGATTGCTCACCTATCTATCTGTGAGTTTTTTCCCCAATGTTAAGTTTAATTTATTTATAAAAGCGGGAGGGTTTATTTCAGACCATCTCCTGGCTTAAAATGGTAGCAGTCCAGCTTTTTTGCATGATGTACACTTTTCAGGGATGTAAATTTATACCTGAGAGGACAGTGAAATTGGGAATTCTCTAGAGCGGCAGGGACAAAACACAAACTTAACCCAGCACTCACACAGCAACTGTTTTCCTACCACCTTGTTGATTATTATAAGGTTGAGTGCTTTCCTTAACAGTTACATCTCTGAAGAGGTTCATGTTCCATCCTTCTGCTAGAATTTTCTAAAGTAATGCTCACCGTTAATTTTCTCACACCCAGCAGAACCACTTGCTGGAGCAGAACAGCAGTTAACATCCTGATTATTCCCCCTCGGAAAAAACTCACTCCCTTCTGTGCCGAGTCAGGACTCTCGTTCCTTGTTCAGCAGTCTTGTTTCATTGTTCCATCCACAAATTAATTCTGAACTATAATTACTGCCTTATTTGTGTATCAATAATTACTTGAGTAAGTTTTAATTGATTGACCTTGGAGAGCTCCAAAAGATGAGTAACCAATGCTTTTCTGCTTTTCTCTATGAACTGCAGACTATGGGCAGCGTTAAAGGGTTTCGTAAGGGTTTAGTTTCAACAGTAAATGCTAAATAAAGTCTTTGTAATGACAACGCGTGTTACGTAGCAAATCAGAAAGTACAGCTATCCTTGAAAGACACAAAGCTGTAAAACCCAATCTTTCACGTTACCTTGTCAAAGAAGTATCCACGCTGCTTCACAGGGCTGTCATTTTTCTCTTCCTTTGTTTTCTTGGAGTTGTAAAAATACCAAGAATTGTGTAATAAGAACAGAGTGAAAGGGATCATCTTTTAACTCAGGCTTGGCTTTGCAAATCAAGAGATTTACATACTATTTCAGATTCTGCTACAAATTTCCTGCCCAATGTTGGACAAGCCATTTACATTTGTCATGGATCACCTTCACCGATAATGAAAGACAGCTCATGATGCTTCCGCATCTCAGTGGTTTTAAGTGATGTTCACAGGTTCATTCATTCATGTTAACAACATCTTCTCTCTGTGAGGGAAGGAAAGGATTGATACTGATTTGGACTTGGGAATGGATGCAGAGGTGTAACTAATGGAAATTAGCACTGGGTGTACATTGGTAGATATACACTAGCTCTGTTTTTGTAGCTCATAAGTGGATGTATTTCAGGGGTTGTTTGTTTTCACAGAGATCTTATCCGGCTGGAGTAAAATAAATACACTGGCTTTATTTGGCACAAACAAATTTCACTTTCTGAACACAGAAACTAAACTGGCCTTTGTAAACAACATTTTTTCAGTACAGCTGTCTCCAAACTGTCAACCTATGGAATATTTAAAACTCTGATTCAAAACACTTTACTGAATGTTAACTTAATAACTATGTTGAGACATGCACTCTTTCTTTCTATTTCACAGTATGTTACATATAAAGCTTCTGGAAAAAATTGATCGCTAAGACAAAACTGACAGGAAATCTTCAACAGTAAATATCACTTTTCTTTTCCTGCAGAAGATGACACTTGCACAAAGGACATTATCTTTAGTTCAACAAAGCCAACAGAGCAGCGAGGTCAAGATAAGTCACTTCAAAATGCTTATCTGAATTCAAAACACAGAGATTATTAAACAAAAGGAGGGAGGGAGTCCAAGATGCTTTTAATAACTAATGTTGCCTCCAAAGCGACCACTGATACAAGAGCAACCAGGCCTTTTATAAAATTAGAGCAGGATGACAGGAATGATATGAGATATGGTGTGGTTTTCATTCCCAGGAGGGACTCAACAGGCTGGGACTCCTTGGAAGACAGACAGGGGTGTGCAATGATCTACTGGAGACTTATAAAACTGTCAGTGGTTCAGGGAAGTTAACTAGGGAATGATTATTCCCCATGTCATGAACACAAAAACTGAGAGGTCCCAGTGAAATCATTGCTGAATTTTTTAAATAAATAAACTGAGTAATTTGTATGTGCAATGCATAATTAAATTTTGGAACTCTGAGCTGCAGGATGTTATGGAGCCAAATGGCTTAAAAGAGATGAGACAAATACAGAGGGAAGATCTGATGATGCTATTGAACTTGACAGACTGAAAGCAGCATTTAGCTCTGTCAGTTCCTGCACGCCAACTGCCAAAGGAGGGAGGACACGCCAAGGCAAGACCACTCGAAACTTGTCTCTTCTTTAATTGTCCATTGCTTCCCATTCCAGGAGACAGGCTACTGACCTAAACAGGTTTTTTAATCTCATCAAATTTCTGGCCATCTTACAGCCATCTTGAATTTATGGCTGCCTACAAAACTAGTAACAACTTACTCTCCCTTCCACTTTATTATAAGCGCTCATGAGGCAGAGGCAAGTATCTAGGTCACTGGATGTAAGCTTTTGGACATTACAGTAACCAAAAAGACCATGTTGACTATACTGGTTCTCGACCCTCACATTCATAACTCACATTCATAATGAGTTTTTTCTGTGCAGGGCAAGCAGCTGCAGCAACACCATCCCCAACAGTTTCTATGACATCTACAACAGTTTCAGCTCTTCCCACATTGGTCACCAGCAAGGATAACTTGCCCATGTCTTCCCAAATGCTCCTGGCAACTTCCGAAGTAGCTGTAGCTCCCAGCCGTATTGTTTTTGCAGGCATTGTACAGCCAACATGAGTTATTTCTGTGCAGGGCAAGCAGCTGCAGCAACACCATCCCCAACAGTTTCTATGACATCTACAACAGTTTCAGCTCTTCCCACATTGGTCACCAGCAAGGATAACTTGCCCATGTCTTCCCAAATGCTCCTGGCAACTTCCGAAGTAGCTGTAGCTCCCAGCCGTATTGTTTTTGCAGGCATTGTACAGCCAACATTGTTTGATAGTATTTTTTTGGATTATTGGTTGGTTGCTTGCTTCTTCCAAAGAAGTGTCTGTTGTTTGTGGCATAGCCTGCTAGTTAGAAATTGTATTCATGTTTCAGAAATATTGGAATTAATTCTCTCAGCCTGCAGAAATGTTAGCTCGTTATCTCCCACTTCCAAAGACAGCAGAGCAAAGATTACTTGGTGCAGAGTATTCTGTGTCGGGATACCTTCATATGAAATTGGAGAACTGCACAGCAATCAAAGCAGCACCCTTCTGAGTAGAGGCAAAGCAGGCAAGAAGGAGCTTTACTCTGTGTACAGCTGTTAGGAGGGAAGACCTGAGTTCTGCTTCCAGTACCAGCCATGGATTTTATTCTAGTTACTCATTGCCTAAAATGAGAAAAAATATCCTTGACTAAGGAAGAGGAGGTCCAGGTATAGCAAGGAAGTTGACAGGAATTTTCTGAGCCTACAGACCTAACTCTCACCGTTGGAACAAATCCAATACAGCAACCTCAGTCTGTATTACTTCAGAAAGAACCATATGGAGAACCGCAGTTTCCTAATTTTTAATAGTGGTGTCTTTCTTCTCCCCGGAAAACCATGTCTTAGTACTGATTAAAGACATCTTGAACAAATAGGAAGAAGAAACAAAAGAGAAAAGCACATCATTATACAGAATCAATGTGGATATCACCAGCTTAAAACATGATCATGTTGATAACAAATTCCAAGGGTGGCTAACACAAATAATGTGAGAGAGAGGCAGAGACAGTGTAGTGCATGAGCACAAATACCTACTATTATTACCAAAGGAAGCCCATTACTAGCGTGGAGAGATTCACCTTGATTTACTCATTGAAAAGGTGGCATATTTGCCAGTAAAACTGTTCAAATAGGGCAGGGTATACTGTCAGTAAATTGTGGCTCTTCAGTGATATATTGTCTACTCTATTACAACCTGCATCACAAAAGAAAAAACTTTAGCGTACCTCTTGACAGCAAAGGACAAGATGACTGACTATCAGTTTGTATCTTTAAACACAGTGAACCATGACAGAGAAAAAGAAACAGAGTTGTTGCAGTGAATTCATCCCCTATTCCCGGGGCTCTAGTGTTCTGAAAGTTTTATAGTATTGAAATATTCTAAATCCAGGAAAGCAGTGACTTGGTGGACTAGATTTATTTCCACGAGATTTCTTATTAAACCTAAATCTGTCCAGTTTTGTAATTCACTCCCTGAGATTCTTGAACTCTTCCACATTTCGGATTTTAGAAACTATTGCTGTGCCTAACAATTTATGAAGAAGGTTGTGTATGAGTTAAAATGGTGCTAAGGGAAAAAAAAGATGATGTTGGTAAGAATTACTGCTAAAAAACTAAATTGACTTGGAAACCATACAGATGTTGTGAATTCTACTGCAGCCAATATGATTTTACTTGAGGAACTTGATTTTCACATACAGCTTCTATTGGCTTTAAAGGTACATTTTTTCTCTGTAAAATACCAGTGGTACCTTTCTGTGCCTGTAATTAATTTCAGATACAGGCTGTAATAGTTACTTTGCAGGTGCAAGCTGATATGACCATTATTGATACTCCCCTGAAGCCTTGGGGAAACTGGGTAAGAAAGGATTTTATTACCTCAGAAACAGTTTTCAATTTAAAAAAAAAAAATCTACTTTGCTTCAGGAAAAAAAAAAAAGAGAATCAAAATAAAACATAATCTGTCAAAGATATGCTCTAAAGGAAAGAAAGCTTCTATAAAATCTCAAAGTAACCATTGTGGTCAAGGTGCTTTGCTAGGACTGGGGAAACCCAGGTGCAAGAACTTCGCTTGAATTAGGAGGACAGGGGTTGGTACCTAAAAAAATTGACACCCCAGACCAAGCCAGTGACAGATTCAGTGAGCCCCCTCTCTGCTTCCGAGCAGAAATTCAACACAGGAAATAAGAAACATTTCTCAACAAAAGAGTCAATAAAAAATCAACAGCACTGCTACAACTTTATTCACAAAAGCTAAAAAAGCAGAAAGACGGCCATGAGCACACACAAATGGCATGACCATGAACACATGTAGAACAAAAATAACAGAAGTAACCCCTGCATAAGAAGGTATGTTCCTAAATTTCAATATACACTGTTTTATTGAAAATATTGCACGTACACGTTCTCACTGGATTGCAGCCAGCAGTGACATAGTAAGAACAGAAAAGTTCCAGTTCCAAGGATTTTAATTAGAAACACATTTATGTGTGAGTTTATTACGTACAGAGAAGAAGAAAATGCATGAATTAAAAACATACAGTTGCTACGTGGATCAGTGACATACATTATTTATTTATACTCTAGGGCAAAGGGAATAATACTAGATTACAGTATGCAGGGTTCTCCGCATGTGAGCATGACCCTTCACGTGTGTCCCTAGAAAAGATCATGCTCCTTCAATTGATCTTTCCTATCACTAATTGATAATGCATGCTGTATATAATTAGCCTTCATGTCATAACCTATTAAGCAGAAATGCAATCACTCCTGTTGAAAACTCCCAAACTGTGAACGCTGTGTTAACCCACGCTTAGATCACGTGTATGAAATGATCATCCCTACAAGACTCAGCAATTTCTGCAGAATACCAGTGCAGCCACATACGATGTAGCATTTTTTAGGATTTTGTTTTGTTTGAAATCAGTGGTGTTAGGAAAGTATTAGCACTGTGTTACATTTGGGAAGCTGAAGTACCAACAGTTTAAATCAACAGCGCAACAAAGAACACAAAAGTGATTTCCATGACTTTCATCCCAACGTTCCCTTCAATGTTATCCACTCAACTCATAATAATCACTAAATTCAACTGTACAGGAATCGGATAATTATAGTTTTGGACTCTTGTCTTGGTAGCAGTGGGGCTACAGAGGTGTGTTCCTTGAGAAGCTGCTAGAAGCTTCCCCTATGTCCGATAGAGCCAATGCCAGCCGGCTCCAAGACGGACC
>NW_009190735.1:234855-239181 GCF_000690835.1 Fulmarus glacialis
CCTCGTGGGGGCCCCACGCTGGAGCAGTCTGTTCCTGAAGGACTGCAGCCCGTGGAAGGGACCCACGCTGGAGCAGTGCATAAAGAACTGCAGCCCGTGGGAAGGACTCGCGCTGGAGAAGTTTGTGGAGGACTGACTCCCTTGGGAGGGACCCCACGCTGGAGCCGGGGAAGAGTGTGAGGAGTCCTCCCCCTGAGGAGGAAGAACGGCAGAGACAACGTGTGATGAACTGACCGCAACCCCCATTCCCCGTCCCCCTGCGCCGCTGGCGGGGAGGAGGGAGAGAAATGGGGAGTGAAGTTGAACCTGGGAAGAAAGGAGGGGTTGTGGGAAGGTGTTTTTAAGATTTGGTTTTATTTCTTATTATCCTACTCTAATTTGACTGCTAATAAATTAAACTGATTTCCCCAAGTTGAGTCTGTTTTGCCCGTGACAGTAACGGGTGAGCGATCTCCCTTGTCCTTGTCTCGATCCACGAGCCTTTCATTATATTTTCTCTCCCCTGTCCAGCTGAGGAGGGCAGTGATAGAGCGGCTTTGGTGGGCACCCGGCATCCAGCCAGGGCCAACCCACCACAATACGTAACATGATAAATACATCTTTGATCAGTTCCAAATTTAGAAATACAGTAAAGCTTTCAGACCCCTAAACTGCCAATTGAAGTCAAGCAATGCTGTGGGCAACCTTACCTCTCCTTTAGCCTCCAATTATTGCTGATATTTCATAGAAGAGATGTTTGCTTTCCAGTGGAAAGCAGAAAGATGCCTGCAGAAAAACTTCTGCTAAGTCAGAGTAGGTGTTTTACAATGCGAAATGCAAAGTAAAGGGAAAACGAGAACAAGGGCTACCTTTCACCCGTATTGTTGCTCCACTGAATTCAACACAGCTATGCCACCTGCATATGTGGAACGAAAGGTACTTTACTTCTTCGGTAGAAATTTTCTAAGTGTTTAATGATCTATTTAAAATCAACTTCTCCCTCAAAAAAACCTTTAAAAAAATGGAAAACTTTTTAAAAAGTAAGATGATGTATGAATTCTTAATACATTTCCGCAATGAGGTGGTCATTATAAATTGCACTATGCAGGAATTAACAGGGCATTGTTATTAAACATTTTTCTGCACCATTCTACTACAAGGAATCAATAAACTCAGAAAGACATTTTCCTCAGAAATATCAAGGGACAGAATTGTTTACAGCTTGTTTACCATTAAAATTTCACGCAGAAGCAAACAACTACAGTACCATTTAAAATTAATTTGATGCTTGGTATTGCACTTCATCTCTGGTAGGGGAACACTCCTACTGTACATGTAAACTGCTGCTCCATGTCACCAGGCAAAACTATCAAGGATTTCAATGTAAGTATCATTTAACATGTCATCAGGACAGGCTATCCAAAAAGCACAACTAACAATCTAATGGAAAGGATGTGCAATTACTGGTCTCTTGAATTAGTCAATACACAATTGGAGGTTCATCATTAGCCCCTAGTATTTTATGAACTGCATTGTTTAAATAAATGTGTTTGATAAATAGCAATTAAATTAGCAGAGTCCAAGCTGGCGTGTCAGGCTAAGCTTATCTAAAACCACTGAAAAAATGGTTTAACTGGTAAATCTCAATGATAAATATGTAACATTCAGTACAGTGTTTGTCGAGCCACTCTCTTCCTGCTCATTCTTTCTACAGCTCGCTATTTCTCTAAGACAGAATGAATATAACCTGTTAAACATTAATGTTCAGGAAGGAGACACAGTGCAAGAAGAAGATGAAAAATATCTCAGGTACACAATTAGAGAGAGGCACTGAATCCAGAACTATTTTTTCTAATTTCAACTTTCTATGCAACCATCAAAACACAGTATTTCAAAATTCAAAACACATTATAATTAAATCCAAGCCACTCTGGACTGAACTCCAGCCAATATCGTTTTGTAAGAAAAGATATATAATGCTGTCCTTCTACCCAATGCTTTAAAGTATTTGATTTATTTATATACTGAGCTCCAAAATTACTTGCTCAATGCATGGAACCAAACTGTTCCTGCAGAAGGAACTGTCCTGATAGCCTGTCAGGAAGGACCTTCACAAGACCTCATTCTTCTGCCCACCTTTGAGGAATCATCTTGTATGACAAGATGATTGCATGACAGGAGCTTTCAATCACCAAGTTTCACATCATTTTGCATAATAGAATCATAAAATGAAGGAACAGCTTCTACATTTAAGAGTCTTGTACTCTAAAATAGACAAAGAAAAGGATTTCAGTGTCAGAGAAAGCACCAGCTTCAGCCTCCGTGGTTTGGAAGTGTTTTGTAAGGGACTGACTTACAGTGGGCTGTCCAGACTTTGCATCATTTGCTGCAAAGTCTCCTTTGGCCTCTTGACAATGTAGATTCCTCTGGGCAATGGCAAACAGCTACAGAATGGAAAGTCAACTTAAAAGGAGAGGATAAAATCAGATGAATTTGTTTTTTCATATTAGTGATCAAAATGAGTAAAGTTTTGCTTCTTCACTAATACAAGACCAGCAAAGGTAAAACAGATTCAAAGGTTTTTATAAGAATTCTACAAATTCCAGCATACCATGCCTTGAAAACTAAATGAGACATTAAGAGAACTTAATTTCTATTGTCATCTAATTTTTATAGATTAAGATTGTCAGAAAACTTTCAACTTCAAGCAGTAGGACACTTGGCTGCCTTCTGATTCCAGTATTCAAATGGAGAGAAAAGCCTGACCAACACAGCTACAGCAGTCACCAATATTTAACATTCACAAGAAACTGGAAATTAGACACAGCAAAAGAAAAATTACACAGGCACGGACATCTATCAGATCTTCTTGTGCCCTCTATTGCTGTGGACCTGACTGCTTCAGGCTGTCTGTGTCGGGAGAGAACAGTTCAAGTAATACAGAAATTTCAATTCATGATAGTGCAGCAGTCCATTTCAACAGCAGTAAAATCCCATTTTATTCCAGGTCTTTTGTCTTTACAGGAATGTTTCTTATATTCTTTTTACGAATCCATTTTAATGCTATCTTTGCATTCCTAGATATTGTCATTCAGGATTCTGGCTCTTAACTCTATAGGAAACAAACTCCAATTTCAGCTAGGCATCTTACGTAATATGATAAGCTAAACAGAGAGAACAAATATTTCCTGAAGGGCTAAAATAATTCTCAGGGAAAGAATAATCTTGCTCACTAAATTTAATTGTGGACTTTTATCTTCCCTACAGATCATCCATTGGAATCCTAAGTGTTTATTTTCCTCCAGCACCCCCTGTAACTAAAACCCCCAGGAACGTTTTGTTTAATTTCAGACTCAAATAAGGTAGGATTAATCAGTTTAAAAACCGTTAGACTCTCCCACCATTATCTGTTTTAGTGCTGAATTCAAAATGGAGCCATAGATGTTGCTTCTTTCCATACCTTTCTGAAGCAATATGTGCAAGTAGCGAAATAACGCGAGCAAGACTCTCTTCATGCTATCTGCATAGCACTGGAAGCAGTGTGAGAAGGATATCAGCTCAAAATTTAATTTTGCAAGATTTTCTGTCCAGTCTGCGTACTTTCAAGAATTTCAGACATGTAGGCATAGGGGATTTTCATTCTTACTTATTACAAACTTGAAATCCAGATTTTTGGATAATCGCCTTTAAAAGTTGCTAGAGAAAACCATATAGAAAACCATGCAAAAATGAACCTACTGTCATACACAGTGAGATGTGTGCAATTTAATTTGTTACCAACTACAAAATTTTTCAGCCCCTGGGTTTTCTCTCTGATTACTATCAAAACGAAGCCATAATCTTTGAACACAGGGTAAGATAGAGTTTGAGCTGTGCACAGGCAGTCTGAGAGGGGAAGCATTTTGAGCGCTTGGAAGCGAGAAGATACACATCTTCAGAGGTTTCGTCAGGGACACCTCTAACTTAAAGCCCCCAGCGTTATCTGGCATTACAATGAAGGAAGGCAGCAATACGATACTACGTGGCCGTGACCAGTTTCCATGATCTCCTGCCTAACATCTTCAGAAACCTTGCTCTCCACTAGCGTGCTCCAAGTTGTAGATTTCTGATGAACCCCAAAACAGAGGTGAGTTTTGTACAGTTCTAAATTCTGTATCAATACTGCAAATTTGTGATAATTACTGCTGGGGAAAAAAAAAAATATAAAATTGCAGCTACCACAAAACTACTATTTACCCCTATAAAGGCTAAGAGCCAGTGAAGAGATGCTCTGGACCACTTGACCACTTACTTCTTTAACAGAAATACTTCTGTAATAAAAATAAAACAAAACAAAATAAAATAAAA
>NW_009190736.1:0-5428 GCF_000690835.1 Fulmarus glacialis
TGCTTGACTGTTTAGTCCTCCCTGAGGACGAGAATCACTTGCCAATCCAAGTCCTGGTTTCCGCTGGGATAGAGTTAAATTTCTTCCTAGTACTGTGTTTTGGATTTAGGATGAGAAGAATGTTGATAAAGCACTGATGTTTTTAGTTGTTGATAAGGAGTCTACTAGTCAAGGACTTTTCAGCTTCCAATGGTCTGCCAGGTGCACAAGAAGCCAGGAGGGAGCATAGCCAGGACAGCTAACCCAACTGACCAATGGGGTGTTCCATACCATATGATGTCATGCTGCATGGTCCAGGAAGGAGTGATCGCTGTTTGTGCACCGCTCAGCAGATAGTGAGCAATTTTATTGTGCATCACTCATTTTGTATGTTCTATCATTATTGCTGTTGTCGTTGTTGTTATTATTTCCCCTTCCTTTTCTGTTCTATTAAGCTGTCTTTATCTCAATCCACGAATTTTACTTTTTTTTCCTGATTCTCTCCCGCATCCCACTGCAGAGGGGGCGGGGTGGGGGGGCGGGGAAGTGATCCAGCGGCTGTGTGGTGTTTGGCTGCCTGCTGGATTAAACCACAACACTCATTCATCCCAGAAAATTTTAAGAAAAACCCTAAGTTGCACACATTTTTCTTCATTACGTTTATTTTCTCAGTAGAGATGCTGACACTCATCTTTCCTGAGAGGGGAGGGCACTGTATCCAGCTCATGAAACTGAAGCTGTTGCCTGGCCTTTTGACAATGAAACAGAGCATGTTGAGGCAGTGTTGCTAGAACTGTGATGCATGCTCTGTCACGGTGAACCTTAGCTTGCTTTAAGCTTTTTCTTTTTTTCCATCACTGAGAGATTATCATTATCACTTGACGTTAACCTGTGTGCCTGAAACCAGAAAACCCTAGAAATATGCTTGGAAATTCAATTTGCACTAAATAGTAGGGTTTTCATTGTAATTACATGTCTGTTCATTATGCCTGATGATTCTGATAGAAAATGAAGGAGACCAGATGTTGCAGCATTACCTTATAGTAATGCCTTTCATCATGTAAGTGTAGTTAGTCACTAGGAAAAAAAAAAAAAAAAGGCAATTAGCTTACCTCATAAGATTAATTAAATCATGCCTGAAGATGTGAAACTGTCAAAAAAATCTAATCCTCTGAATAAAACATGAATTGAGTTATAAGTGTTATTATTCAGATCCAGTAGGTAGTTGCAGTCTCTTTAACATTGTCTCAACAGGAATAAGACAGCTTTTGTGCAATGAATTCCCAAGTGCATCTTCTGAGCTGTGTTGGTAATGTATTATGCAGATTCTGTAAAACCTGCTTCCATGGTTCTTCCTGGGATTAATAACTCTCCAATACAGATGAGCGAAAGTCTGGTAAGAATGGCGTTAGGGATAGAGATCTATTCCTGGAGAGATGTGAAGCAATACAGAATGACCAGCCCTTGGCATTTCATCAGATTTCCTGTCTTAAAACACCGGTTTCTGCACTTGTGGGATTACTTCATTTTGTTCATTAAAATAATAGGCTCTTAGAGGTCTCCAGTGCACAGAAAGGCTTGAGAACGAAACATATTCAACTTTCAAAACTCAAACCAGAAAAAAGTCACAGAGTCAAAAAAGGAAACCATATGTCATTTAGAAATATTTATTTTAAGCTAATCTTATTTTAGGTGCAACCAAAATTAAATAACTTTTAATGTAAGAACACAGAGCTTTAGGTCTTTATTTGTAACTGTAGGAACACAGACGTCTTTTGTTTCTTTTCCTTCTCTTTATTAGTGGAAGCTGATTTTTCTTCTCACGATGCTACTCCAGGATCTAGAGTCTGAAGAAAATCTCAAACCTTGGAATAAAAGCATGAGAACTGTGAGTGGTTGGGATTGACAAAGCTTGTGTAGAACTTTGAAATCAGAGAAGCAACTAGTTGTGTTTTAACAAATTAAATGGCATTCCATACCAAAGAGACATGATAGGAAAAACTGCCTGGAGAATATTCGGCAGAAGTTCACACTGTCTTCAAGACCAGTAAAGGCAAACTAGTGGGCTGAAATGGAGTATTGTCTTGACCAACTCCCACTAACATGAACAGCTCTTAGAGCTGCGGCCAGGATCCTCCCATGTTTTGTGGTCCATTTTGGCTGTTTTTGTATTCTCTCTTCAGTCCTCAATTGCTGCATACGGCTACAGAACATCAAGGAGAAAGGGCTCACTGTTTCTTCTATCTTTGCACCTTGAGTCCTTTCCTTTCTTTTTCTCTGGTCATTTCTGTCATGCTGGCCTAATTTTGGATTTCTGTGAAATGTTTTATATAGGACTTAAAATTCACTTTGAAAGTTTCAGTTTGTGCAAAAAGAATCCATCAGCTCCGTCTTGCAGACTTGTTTCTGGGCAGCACAGCGTAAGATGTCTGTTCTTGCTCCTTTCCTGTGGTTCTGTGAGGTTCTCTTTTACCAAATATGTAAATACATGCTTATTCCAGCTCTTGCAATTCCTTATGACAGCTGGTTCTGTTGTTAGTAATATTTGCTCAGTAAGGGAGTCTGCTTATCTCCTTCTGGGACTAAGATTTTTTTCTTCAGTGCAGCTGTAGTTATGAAGGCCTTGCAGCACTGGGTGTGACATCCTGGTCTGATGCCTAGGCAGGCTGCAATACTTACAGAGGCAAACAAACAGTTACACTTCACACAGATGCTCAGGACTGTAGAATGACTCCTGGTTTCCTCCCAGATAACGCCTCAAGGTCCCTGTCCTTCCCTCTGTGTCCATGCTGGGCAAAGTGGGGTAAACACTGGGGTTCACTGGGGTTTGTCCACCCTTTGCCACAGGGCGGCCAAGCAAGGGCTGCTGTGAAGAGAAAATCTTTCCTCACCAATAATGTGAGGAAAGATAGTCCCTTAGAAAGCCACATTAGTGTTCCAGAAAAGTTGTCTGCTTTTTTTTTTAAGAAAGCATAATAAAATCAAAGCCAAGCCAAGTTCCATTTACTGGCCTGCGTGGGAGAAGTCTTTCATTAGGCACCGCTTACTGCTGTCTGTCAGGAATCTGTAATTGCCTTTGGCCATCTGGGGATGCTGGACATGAGTGACTTCTTTTTACCTGCCTCTGCAGGATCCTTCCTAGGGTTTAGGTTCATTTCTGGAAATAATACAGGCACAAGAGTGCATACAGAGATAGTAGGTTTGGGCAGGGGTGAAAACGCATCTCCAGCCTCCCAGAGTTTATTTGTATGGACCAGAAACCCACTGTGGACACTCTTGTTGCTCTTCCTGTACAGATACAGGTGCCTGTCTGGTAACAGAAATAGTTGTTTTGTGACTACTTGTTTGGCCTGGAGTACAGCACATGATTTGCTATTTTGGGACTTTGCTCCACTTCAGCCAAACGTGTGCAACAGCACCCCCACATATATGCACACAAGTAAAATGGTGGAAAAGGAATGAGAGGCCTTGTAGATGCTTGGCAGGCTCTTGGACAGGTAGGAAGAACAGTCACCTTTGAAGCAGAAGTCTGAATTACATGAAACACAAACAGTTTGGGTCCCTCTCTCACTCATCCATCTATAACTCAATAAAGCAAATAAGCTGTGTTGGTAGCATGCAATTTAGTTATTATTCAGGCCCCAGGTGCTGGAAGAATGCATTAAAATGCATATTGATTGGCAGGAACATAATCATGGAAGTTGTACAAAATTTGAATGTATTTGCACAATGCATTAATTTCATCCTTAAGTGTACTCCACAACACTTCTCTTGTAGGTTAGAGCTTGATGCAAAATTCTTTGGAGGAAATGTGAGAACCCTCTTGATCCTGGAGAATTCTGGATTCTGAATTTATGTGTTACTGTCAGTAAATGATTTCACCCCATAAGCTTAGGAAGTTTCGCTGATGTCTGTCGGAAAAAGAGATTGAAAGAGTCTCTAAGAAGAGACAATAGATAAACTAGTTGTGGGAATTATCAGACCGTTTGAAATGTTCTTCCAGGGAGACACACCATTGTGTGTCTGTCACATACATTGACTAGGCACAGAACTTCCATTCACCTTCCCAAGAAATAATTATGTCACTGTAGTTTTGGGCTCTGCTGCAAAGATGCCAGATCTTCATCTGATTCATTTAGTTTCTTCTGTGAGGGGACATTGGCAGTTGCTGTGGTAACGCCATTCCTTGAATTTTGGAAGCAGTGCCCCATCCCTCCTCTAATCACAACCATAAAGCATTGTTGCCTCCACAATAAGGCTTCCAGCTTAACTTTCTTTTTCTCATGATTTTTCCTGCACATAAAGGAAGTTGCTAGTTAGGACTCCTGCTTCTTGTCCAAAAATCACAACACCTAAAGGCAACAGCAGGTGGTCATCTCCGTAGCAGAATCCCTTCTTTACTCCATGACTAATGCTGGGAACATGTCAGAGGGTTTCTAAGGATATGCAGGCTTCACCTAGACTGGATAAATTACAGTTTTGAGAAGTTTTATTACTGGAATGAATCAATCAAACACCATCTGGCATCGTAAAAACAACTGAGAAAGACAATTCTTTATTTACAAACAGAAAAGGTTTTCCACTTTTTAAGTTTAAGGCAAAAGTTCTTTGAGTAGAAAGGTGCACAATGGTGATTTCTTATGGTACAGTGGGATTAAGCAATTTCATTCTGGCATCGCAACCCTTTTTTAACATGGGCTCCAGTGTTTTCCAGAGTATGGATGGCAACCTGATGAACATATCCTACAGCATCATATCCTAGGTCTCTGAGGAGCACTTTAAATGATTGTTCATTTCAGGATTTGGAGTGGAAAACATAGATAAAGAAATAACAGGGTTGTTTAGCACCAGGAGGGTCTGGTTTGTTATGATCCCAGTACGAAAGACACTCAGACTCTGTAAAGTATCACTTAAAATTACATTTATTAGAGATAATACTATTAAGAAAGAGAGCATAGTATAGACAAATTTACATCGCTTCAGGTGCTGGCAATCCAAAGTTGTGCAGTATTGAATAGGTGTGGCACACTGCACAGATCCATCCATGGAAACTTTATTCCATTTTTTCCCTTGGAGCTTTTATAGGATTTTCTTACAAGGAAAACAATTCTATTCATCTGTCAAGGAGACATCATTTCCACTGTTCAACAAAAGGGTGTTCCCGTGGGAACTTGTTGCTGCAGCAGTAGATAAAGGCAAGGGCATGCAGCTGGTGTAATCACTGATACCAAGCAGGAGCTGGCTGTTTGTTCCTCTGTTAAGAGTTAACCAGGTAAGTTTATCCTGCAGCCAATAGATACATACAGTACGAGACAGGCCTGAAGGCCAAGCTGTGCATGTCACATAGCATAGCAGAGCATAACACAGCCCTGTGGGCCAACTCATATTAGCTGTTACATGGATCACTAACTCTTCGATGTACAATGGTCTTCCAGTTAGGATCAGTACC
>NW_009190737.1:0-7369 GCF_000690835.1 Fulmarus glacialis
TGCCTGCCGGGTTAAACCACAACAACATCCAAAAGGATGTCTTAAAATGGAGCAGATAATCCATTTCTGGATAAAGAATTCAGTGATTCAAAGTCATCCAGAATAAAAATATCTGAATGTTTTTTCATTGGACTCCCAACCCTGAACTGAATCCAGGCTTGGTACTAAGTGAATAATCTGGCCAAGGAAATTTGATAGAAGTCAGTAACAAATATTCTTACATATTACTTAAAAAGTTGTAGTTATCAGGGACCATAATTATAGAACCATAGAATTATAAAATCATAGACTGATAGATTCATAGAATCATGGTTTGGGTTGGATGGAATTTTTAAAGTTCATCTAGTTCAACCCCCTGCCATGGGCAGGGAAATATTGCAATAGATAAGTTGCTCAGAGCCTCGTCCAACCTGACCTTGAACACTTCCAATGATGGGGCATTCACAACTTCTCTGGGCAATCTGGTCCAATGTCTCACCACTCTCATCATAAAAAAAAGTTTCTTCCTTATGTTCAATCTAAATCTACTCTTTTTCAGTTTAAAACCATTACCCCTTGTCCTGTCACTACAGGCCTTGTTAAAAAGTCTTTCTCCATCTTTCTTAAAAACCCCCTTTAAATATTGAATGGTGTCATGGTTTAAACCCAGCTGGCAACTAAGCACCACACAGCCACTTGCTCACTCCCCCACAGTGGGATGGGGGAGAGAATCAGAAGTGAGAAAACTTGTGGTTGAGATAAAGACAATTTAATAAGTAAAGCAAAAACTGTGCACGCAAGCAAAGCAAAACAAGGAATTCATTCACTACTTCCCATCGGCATGCAGGTGTTCAGCCATCTCCAGGAAAGCAGGGCTCCATCACGTGTCACGGTTACTTGGGAAGACAAACCCCATAAATCCAAACATCCCCCCCTTCCTTCTTCTTCCCCCAGCTTTTATTGCTGAGCATGACAACATAAGCTATAGGATATCCCTTTGGTCAGTTGGGGTCAGCTATTCCGGCTGTGTCGCCTCCCAGCTTTTTGTGCACACTTAGCCTACTGTCTGGCAGGGCAGTGTGAGAAAGAAAAGGCCTTGACACCATGTAAGCATGGTTCAACAATAACAATAACAATAACAAAACATCCCTGAGTTATCAACACTGTTTTCTGCACAAATCCAAAGCATAGCCCCATACAAGCTACTATGAAGAAAACTAACTCTATCCCAGCCAAAACCAGCAGAAAAGACAATAAGTTCTCCTCAGAGCCTTCCCTTCTCCAGGCTGAACAACCCCAAGTTCTTCAGTATTTCTTCATAGAAGAGGTGTTCCAGCCCTCTGATTATTTTCATGACCCTCTAACAGGTTTATGTCTTTCTTGTACTGGGGACTCCAGAGTTGGACGCAGTACTCCAGGTGGGGTGGAGGGCCAGAATCACCTCTCTTGACTTGCTGCCTACACTTCTTTTGATGCAGCCCAGGATACGATTGGCTTTCTGGGCTGCAAACACACATTGCTGGCTCATGTCCATTTTTCCATTTATCAGTACCCCCAAGTCCTTCTTGGCAGGGCTGCTCTCAATCCCTTCATCCCCCAGCCTGTATTGGTACTGGGGATTGCACCAGCCCAGGCGCAGGACCTTGCACTTGGCCTTGTTGAACTTCATGAGGTTCATATGGGTCCACTCCTCAAACCTGTCAAGGTCCCTCTGGATGGCATCCCTTCCCTCAGGCGTGTCAACTGCACCACTCAGCTTGGTGTCAACAGCAAATTTGCTGAGGGTGCACTCAATTCCACTATTTATGCTGTTAAGAAAGATATTGAACAGTACCGTTCCTAATACGGACCCCTGAAGGATACCGCTCCTTACAGATCTCCATTTGGACATTGAGCCATTGACTGCAACTCTTTGGGTGGAGCCATCCAGCCTTATCCATCTAACAGTCTATCCATCAAACCCATACCTCTCCAATTTAGCAACAAGGATGTTGTGTGTGTTGCAAAGGCTGCTTAAAGAATCACCATCAAAGATATTAGCAGAAACTGATGTTAACAGAAATTTATAAAAGTGCGACTTAACAGAATTCGATGGCAAGGTTCACTCTATCACTTATTACATGGATTAAGCATAAAAAGGAAAATTTTGTTAGAATTGAGTTGGAATGATTTATACAGAAACCAAGGACGAAAAGGGTAAGGAAAACTCTCCTGTTGAGTCACGAGGTTCAGAGAAGACCCACTTGGATCCAGTCTTAGTCTCAGATGTGGTCAACGGTTTATATCTAACAGGAGAGATATGTGGAATAAGGAAATCCTCCCATTGAGTAATGAGGTTCAGATTAGACCCCCTTGCTTTCTAAACGCCTTCTCAGAGAGGAGTCTAGGTGCAGCTGGATCTACCCCTAGTCTCATACTTGGTCAATGGTTTATGTCTAAGGGATTAGATGTGTCTAGCAGCAATCTAAAATACACTCATAGTTTTAAGCTGGATCACAAGATTTTAGCAGCACTTGATCATTGATTAACATTTACAGAGTTAATAGAGTCTACTACAATCACAACAGTGACTTAATTACAGATTATGCTTATTATTGGTTATCTAAATCAATTCACACACACATGCACACAAGGGCCCAAAGCTAGATAAAGGTACCTGTTAAAAATTCCCCTCAAGTCTCATGAAATACACACGTTAAATGTCTTGGCATTTCTCAACAGGTGAAGGGTTGAGCCCCAAGGATTGTCTCAGCTGAGGAGTGTTTCAGCCCAGGTCCCAATGGTCCTCCGAATATCTCAAACCCGAGAGTTCGTGAGCTCTGAGATCACATCCCACTCAGAGGGAAATCTGGGCACAGCCCACTGCAGTCCAGGAGAGCTTAAAGGGTCTCACTTGGGACCAGTGTTTATAGTTTTGCAAAAGGATTGGCTTTAGTGACAAGTAAATTTCCATCCTGGCCACAATCCGGAACGATCCGAGATACTAACAATGGTATTGTTCCACAGTAACAGTGGTATCGTTCCACTTGAGCTATGATCCAGGTAGGGGATGTTTCAGGGATGCTGAATTATCCCCGCTCTTGTTCCCTACCTTGGTCAAGTAACAGGTGTTCCTGGTACGATCAGTGTCGCTCCCCAGCTTAACCATGCAAGAAGGCCTGGTACAGCCAAGGGACGCTTAACCACCCAAATCATTACACAAAGGCTAAGGCCTAACGGGGATTCCTGAGATCATAAAGTGGGCCGGGGGGGAGGGGAATGCACCACCACAGTCTGCGACCACGTAAAAGGCCTTACAGAAGTAAAGATAGATGATATCATTTGTTTGTCCCTTATCCACCAACACATTCCCTCCATTATAGAAAGCCACTAGAGTAGTCAGGCATGATTTGTTGTTGGTGAAGCCATGTTGGCTGTCTCTAATCTATCTAAAAATCACCTGTCAACTACAAAAAACAGTTTTAAGAAAGCAGAAGTTCAGTATGAATCTTGAAACAGAAAATAGATGAACATGAAACTCACTTTTATAGTTCTCAAATTTTAGAGCAGCTGTTTACTTGGAAACATGCCAGAGTGGAAGGAAAAACAACAGATTTATACTCAGTATAGCCATACTTAAACTTTTATGTGTATTGTTAACATGGAGCCTCTGGAGGCGTTACTAGGAAAAGTTAATTCTTATCAAAGATCTATCTAATCCAAGTGTTCCACGAATTGTGGCCAAATAACAGATTTTTTTGCCAGGAAAAGCATAAGAACAGGCATAGTACATAGTGATAGATAAAAATATTCCCTGAGATTCAGTGAACTTCAGTGGCCCATGTCACTCAGAAACTTTCTCAGCTAGTGTTAGCATATTTATATTTAAAAGCTCTCTAAGATTTTTTTTTCCCATGAATTTGTTTACATTCTTACTGAATTCATTTACACTTTTAACATCCACAGTATAATTTGGTGCTTCATAGCTTAACTATACATCCATCGGTGTTTGTTCTAAATCTCTTACCAGTGACTTTTATCTTTTGGCCTCCAGTCCTTCTACTGGAAACTTGTTTCATGTGTTTCTCACTGTTTATAGGCTTTCATAGTCATTCCTCAATTATCTCTTTCCATTTGAAGAGTCATAATCTATTTAACTGAAAGGCAGAAGCCATCATCAATCAAGAAGTGAAAGGAGAGCTGCCTTGGAACATCTTTTCACTATTTTTGAGAGTGTTTCTTCAAGATGAGGGGTAGAAGAGCTAGAAGATAACAGCTTGGTTAACAAGGTGAATTCAGTAATCATATTAAAAATATACCTTTTTCACCTGGAAATGCAACAGCAGAGAGTGACAAACTACATCAAATCAGGATATTTGCTGAAGGAGTCATGAACATAAGAAAAACTCTAAACCCAGATACAATTCTAGGAATCTGGTGAACTGCAGCATATGAATAGGCAGAAAAGTAGAGATATTTGACTAATTCACTTGCATGATACAGTTCATCTCATCATAAATTCCTTTTAACCTCCAGCAAAGTCAAACCTAAGTGAATTAGTCAGTTACAGTGACTAATCAGATATTGTGACTAATTCAAATATAGTACTAATTCACATACAGATGCCTTCATTGTAGGAGGCTCTAGATTAAGACATTTAAATTTAGGTGTCTGCATGGAAGTGCCTATATCAGGAACAAGCTTGATTCAGTTTCCTAAACATAGGGCATCTAGCACTATTTGAGATTTTCTAGAGTGTCTGAGAATATCTGCATGGGCATGAAGGCTGTGACAGAAGATCTATAGGAAAACCATGTTCCTCTAGAAAAGCAAGTGAAAACCGGATAGATTACAGCTGAGCATTTAAAATGTCATAAGATTTCTACATTTAGGCAACTGAATAAAGCTGTAGATATTAAAATTCCTGTAAAATTCAATAGAGATCTACAACCCATACACATCTGCCATTGAGTCAAGATCTAGATATCCAACACTAGGCAAGTTAATTCAATGCAGAGAGACATTCCAAGGGCCCTGCGCCAAGAAAAAGGAAACATAAAAGCCCTGAGTTAACCACTGCCAAGATTCCCAGGATTACATGTGTATCAGAAATCTTCAAAGATTTTAATTAGGTTTCTCATGAGCTAAATCTCTCAGAGCTTCCACTAGAGCAAAACAGGAATTCAGGAATTCAGAAGGTTTAAAAAGACCCTTTCTGCAGTTCATCAGTTGTTCATGTTTTAACCAAAAATGCTAAAACTGTCATTGGAAACCTTTATTCTAGATTTTCCTATCTTCCTTCCTTCCCTTGTTTTATTTTTTGTATTTTGTTTGTAGTATTACCTTTTGGTCACTGGCTAAATTTAATATCATCTAGAAGTGTGGATAACCGGCAATTCTGAAAATCATTAATATGGTTTGTATGGTCCACATCACAGAATCATATAATCACAGACTGCCTGAGGTTGGAAGAGACCTCTGGAAATCTAGTCCATTCCACTGTTCAGAGCAGAATCAGAGTGGATTGCCCTTGACAATGGCCAGTTAATTTTAAATATCTACAAGGAAAGAGACTCTGTAAGTTCTCTAGGAAACATGCTTCAGTGTTTGACCACCCACATCATGAAACCAAAACCAAAACCAAAACCAACCACATTTTCTTGTGCTGTTTTGGGTGTAGGTGGCAAGGTTTTGGTCCTTAAGGGACCTACAAGGGTGACCTCTGTGAGAAGAGGCCGGGCCTGCCCTGTGCTTGACACAGCCTGTTCCAGCCGGCTCCAACCAACCCACTGAAAGGCACAGCTGAGCCCCTCAGCCAAGGTGGTGGCACCTTGGGGAAATGCATTCAAGAAAAGGCAAAATGCCAGACAGGCAGTGAGAACTGAGGAAAAAAAAAGTGTAAGAAACAATCCTGTGAACACCAAGGTCAGGGAAGAAGGAGTGGGAGGAAGTGCTCCAGGCACTGGAACAGAGCTTGCCCTGCAGCCCATAGAAAGGACCACACCAAAGCAGATATCCACACTTCAGCCTGTGGAGGACCCCACAGCATAGCAGGTGGATATTTCCTGAAGGTATTGCGGCCCATGGAGAGCTCACACCGGAGCAGGTTCTCCATGCTAGGTAGAGGAGCTGGAAATGAAGGATTAAAGTTGAACCTGGGAGAAAGGTGGTGGGAAGGTGTTATTTTAATTTTGTTTCCCACTATCCAAATCTTTTTTAACTTTTTAAAAAATGAAATTAATTTTCCCCAAGCCAAGTCTGTTTTACCTGAGATGGTAATTGGCAACAAGTGATCTCTCTGTCTTCATCGCCACCCACAAGCTTTTTTTCATCTCATTTATTCCCCTTGTCCTTTTCAAGATGAGGAATGAGAGAGTGGTTGGGTGGGCATCCGGCCCAGGTCAACCCACTACATGTGTTTAAATGGAATTTCTTGTTTTTCAGTTTGTGCCCATTGCCTTTTGCTCTTTCACTGAGCACCACTGGTAAGAGCCTGCCTCTGATTAGGTATTATTATACACCTAAGTCCTCTTTTCCTCAGGCTGAACAGTGCCAGCTCACTCATATGTGAGATGCTCCAGTCCCTTAATCACGACCCTTCACAGGACTCTTTCTAGTGTGTCCACATCTCTCTCGCAAGGGGGAGCCCAGAACTGGACCCAGCACTCCAGATGTGGCCTTACCAGTGCTAAGTAGAGAGGAAGGATCACGTCTGTCGACCTGCTGGCAATGTTTTTCCCAATGCAGTCCAAGAGGTCATTGACCTTCTTTGCTGCAAGGGCACTTTGCTAGCTTAAAGTGGTTTAGCTCTTTCTGCAAACCACTTTCCAGCCTGTTGGCTTGCAGGCTCTACTGGTGCCTAGGGTTATTCTTCCGCAGGTGCAGGACTTCACATCTCCCTTTGTTGAACTTGCTGAAATTCCTGTCAGCCCATCTCTCTAGCCTGTCAAGGTAGCACTACAATCTGGTTTATCATCAGTTTCTCCCTATCTTTTATCATCTACAAACTTGCTAAGGGTGCACTGTATTGAAAAAAAATGTGAGACCTAGGCATGACGTAAATGGAAACACAGCCCTACTGTTTGCCATGGACTGATCCACACCGCACTGGAACAGGGTGAGGCTCCGGAACACCTGCAATACGTTGATGACAGGGGAGTAGGGGTGGATGCTGTCCTGGTTTCGGCTGGGATGGAGTTGATTTTCTTCCTATTCCTATTTTCTTCCTATTATAGTGCTGTGTTTTGGATGTAGTATGAGAATAGTGCTGATAACACATTAATGTTTTAGTTGTTGCTAAGTAATATTTACGCTAGTCAAGGACTTTTCATCTTCCCGTGCCCTGCCAGGTGCGCGGGGGGCTGGGAGGGAGTGTGGCCGGGACGGCTGGCCCAGGCGGCCAATGGGGTAT
>NW_009190737.1:7465-13151 GCF_000690835.1 Fulmarus glacialis
CGAGCGTTGTTTTCCGGGAGGTGGCTGAACACCTGCCTGCCAATGGGAAGTAGTGAATGAATTCCTTGTTTTGCTTTGCTTGCGCACGCAGCTTTTGCTTTCCCTATTAAACTGTCTTTATCTCAACCCACAGGTTTCCTCACTTTTACCCTTCTGATTCTCTCCCCGATCCCACCCGGGGGGGGTGAGCAAGCGGCTGCGTGGTGCTCACTGGCCAGCTGGGGTTAAACCACGACAATTATGTAGGTCAGATTATTCTATCCCATGTTAGACTGTAAAGGCAAGCCAAATCTGGTGGTGTTCTTCCCATTGACAGGTCCAAATAGGAGCAAGGCTTAGGATGTTATTCTGAAGATGGAGATACAAACAGGCACAATCCTCTTCCTCCTCTCCAGCTGACCTAATTGGAATTCACTAGTGAACATGCACTTATCCTCATGCTTGTGATCCAAAAGTTCATGCACATCCATGAGTCCCTCAAATCCTTGACCAGACCTGAATCCATGATCAGACCCTGGGCTCCATTATTTAGTCTTCAGCTTCAGCCTTGGATATTTCCAGAGTCTGGTCTCCTCCTACTCACTGGCTAATCCAGCTTGAGTTTGCTAATGAATCATGTTCCTCCCTCTGTGTGCCCCCCCCCTCCCCCGTAATAGAGACTAAAAACAGAAAACAGGCAAGAAGAGAATTTAATCCTATATGACAGACTGTGGTAATCAGGCGTGGGGATTGGCCAGACTAGTGTCCTGACCATCAGCTTGTTTGTACGTGACCCGCCTCTTACCTCCCTTCTTCCGCACTTCCCCACTTGTTATTCCCCAATCCACTTTGATCCCTCATTTTCCCACCTTTTGTCCTTCCCTAAACATTCCATAGTAAGTTTTTCACATGCCAATCACCCCTTAAAACTTCCCATTATATGTTTTACACAATCGCACAAGATCTCTCAAATATCTCATAAGAAGTTCTGCTCCTGCTCATGAGATCCATGACAATCTGGTCTGCACTCTTCTTACCAGTTACAAAGGAGTTCCTTCAGTGGCTCATCAGTCAGTGGCCTGAGACTTGTTGTCCTTGTTATTGTCTCTATCATCTTTTGTTCATTAGACTTTGTGTATTTAGGTGTTTAATTTATTACTTTTACTACCTTCTAATTATTTGTTATGTTTAACAACTTTTAATTAGATTTCCTCCCAAACCAAGTATGCTTTACATTACAGGTATCTACATATTCTTTACATTCCACATACTCCTCCATACACAGTCAGCTCAAGGGAAATAAAGCACCATCTTGAGTTAGGTGCAGAAGTTCCCAGTATATTAGATGGTCTAATAAAGCCTGAAGGGCAGCCAGCATATCAGACACCTTTGGTTTGTGTAAATACTGAAAACACTTTTCAGATTAATTTCACATTTCATACCCTCCAATGCAATCTTTTTTGAGTGAAGACTTACTTTTAGCTTTAGTGGTAGTTTTGTTTCTTTATTGTTATTTCTTCCCTAGAAAATAGATCTCTGTAGATCAGCTTAGTAGAAGACCAAAAGACATATCCATCAGACACACCCCACTCTCTCCCTGCCGTCTGGAGGAAAGAATTAAAAATACCTCTTCTTCAAAGAGCATTTGTATCTTTCTCATTCTTTTATTGCCATGTTAAAAAATATAAATTTGTTTCCATGCTTATCCTTCTCTGACATCTCAAGATACAACAGGAAAAAGTAATAGCAAGTAATCAGGACTGACGGGATGATATCTTTTCATATAAAGTCATATATGTATTGATCATTTGCTAACAGGAATCTGTCCCCACTGACATATTATAATTTGTAGTTTGTTGCATCAATAAGGGGAAAAAATGTAAAGAAAGACTATAACGGAATTATAGAAAGTTGTGGAAAAGCAGAATTAAACAAAAATCATTATAATAAGATTCAGTTGAAGCATAACTGAACAGGCACGAGCTCTGGGTCAGTTGACACCTTAAGTGATAGAACTAGTGACTGAAAATAGTAAAAAAGAAGTCTCCTGTTTCTTAAGTGTCATGATCAGGCTTTTTGAACTTATGACAACCTTAACTCTATGTCAGAGTAAAGCTTACAGTTCAATGATAACCCGTGACAGGTGACAGATCTTATCTAAGACAGCAAAAATCTTTCCTGTATTCACTACTTTTTTACTTCTATCCATATTGTTTTCCCTTCATTTCTTTTCTCTTTTTTCTCCCACTTGACAAGCTATGAAAGACATCCACTTTTCTTTTAGGCAGCACATAAATAAGCCCAGAATGTGTTAAAGTTTATAAACTCTACATATTTCTGTCTCTATTATCTGTAGTATAAGCATAAGTCTTAGGACAATAATTTCTGACTTGGGGTGGAAGAAATTTTTTATTTAAAAATATAAAATTGTGATACAATCTGAGTTTTAAAATAACAGAAATATATATCTAACACTTTTCAATTTATGACAGTGAAAAACAGTGATGAAAGTAAAGTACAAGTTAAAAAATGTGCTTTAAACATGTTTCAACATGTTTCTCTTCCAAATACATAAACAAAACCAGGGAAAGTGCCAAAGACTGTCAGACAAAACAAAGAAATAACGCTGCTTAGGAAAATTCATTTTTGACTGGACTGGTACCAAGTTTTTAGAGAAACATGATTTTTAAAGGTTTAGTGTTTCTTTATGATTTAAAAAAGATGCTAATATGATGTCTATTAAAGCATATAATTCTGCCAGCAGTGACTTGTATAATTCCCATTACTGCTAATAACAGTTATGCACATAAATCTTTCCTGATCTGAAGGGAGAAAAGATCTCTGTTTTTTGAAAATGCATATTACTTAACCACTATAGCAAGTCTTCAGGAGTCATAACAGTCCATTGAGTAAATTCCTATTTAAGCATTTCATGGTGGTGAATTTTTAACTTATCAAGCAAAAAC
The DNA here is from genome assembly GCF_000690835.1 of Fulmarus glacialis. Classification (NCBI taxonomy): domain Eukaryota; kingdom Metazoa; phylum Chordata; class Aves; order Procellariiformes; family Procellariidae; genus Fulmarus; species Fulmarus glacialis. Next base: position 10,411 of record NW_009190737.1, read on the forward strand.
CCTCTTCTTAGTTTATAGTTTTGATTTCCAGTTCTCTTCTGAACCATTACAATCATTATTAATCTGGTTCAGGTACATGATTAGATAGTTCTGAAACTAAAACTTTGAATGTCATTTTTTCTAAAGTAAAAGTAGGGTTGTACAGACTGTTGGCAGCATTATTATATCTCTGTTTAGTGAAATTCACCAAAGTAAAAATATGCTAGGAACAAGACTATAATATCTTTTAATCATTTACACCTGGCAGAAAACCTCATACATCACAGAAGTGTACTGTAAAGCATCTGCAGTATTTCTTCAAAGTTTTTCACCTGGTGTCTAACTTTACATCTCAGTGGGGTAAAAAAAGAGGAGAAAGATTTTGTGCTAAGAAACTTACATTGCTGGGTACGTGTATGGTGGGTTTTTTTTTTTTTTCTTTTTTCATTTTACTAACCAATTTACAGGTCAAGTATATTTTTTATTTCAAGTAACATCTTTCTAGACTTGTCAGAAAATTTAAAGAAACTAATATCTAACATCAAGATTCAGTTGTTCTTCCTTCCTAATTTTCCTGTCTTCCAGGGTTACAGCAATAGCTGCCACTGTCATTATTTATATGCTGCAGTTACACAAAACTGCAAACTCAAATCTGACTACCTTTGTAAAACATACTTTTCCTATACAGATGCGTCCTGCTCAAATAAAAATTTCCATTTCTTAATCTTTTTTGTATTAGCATGTTCCTGCTAAGAGACTCAAAAAGCTCCTTCCATATTGTCCTTCAGGAAATAATTGCATGAAAACAACATTAAGAGGCAAAACCTCAGATTCATCTTTTTGGCTTGGTATAAACTGTATAATCTAAATGCAGAGCACTTATTTGGGAATACCTTATCTGATAATATTTTGATCCCAATTTCTATATCTATTTCTCTATTACAAAAACATCCTATCTATCTGGAGTGGACACGATAGCAGTCTACAGTCCTTTCTTCATGAATGATATCTTTTCTGATCTCTTCCAGTTAGGAGCGGAGAAAGCTTGCAAAGAGAACAGCTGAGCAGTTTCTGAATTAGGATTGTTCTCCCATAGAAAAAAAACATAGCTTTGGCTGCCTGGAAACAGAAGTCCTGTTCCCAAGCTTGTTATTTCTAGGTGTTTCAAAGTTTTCAAAAACCCATTAGAACTCAAGGAAGTATACAAGCCTTTCAAAGCTCAGTGCCTTGAGGCGCAGTTCTCCTGAGACTGAGTTGATCCATCTGAAGACAGACTGATTATTGACATATTAGGTGCTGTCACATCTCTTCTCTCTCCTCCAGAGGACATGGAATATCCGTCTCACACTAAAAGGAATAAGGGGACATCTTAGTGTTGGAAAAGGTAGTGGTGCCACCACAGTTGCATTCAGAATTAACAGCCATTTCTCAAAGGCAGATAACCAGACTAACGAAACACAACCAATGAAACCTTATATCAAACGCAAAGAAACAATTCCCTTTAATGATAATAAGATAATACTTAGATATGTGGCAGTACTGTGTAGGATATCAGAGCGATCAGTACTACACACCTGATTCTGAAGTAGTGGCTACTGTGCAACTAGTAATTTTTGTGATAGCGTTATACACACTTTAAACACAGCTCATAAAGCTATCAGTTAAGGTAACTTCATTAGGCTTTTTACACAACTATAACAGCAATTATTTGTTGGGCAATTTAGCTTTGTGTTCTTTGCTATTACCCTGTTCTTATACTTTCAAGGTTCCTACTATCTTGCATTCCCGGGAACATATGCTACAGTCTTCACTTATACATTCTTCTTCTAAATTCATGGGTAGTTCAGTACACAAAACAAAAGTATTTGAAAGCAGAGAGATAAAGTGAGTGCATATACAATAATTTCTCAGCAACTTAGTAGTAGTATCTAATTACTGCAATGTTATTAATGTGGGTTAGATTTCTTTTTTTCTTTATCTGGGTTATAACACCACTTTTTGTAAACATCTAAATATTTGACATGAAGTGCTGTTTTTTAATGATGCAACTGATACTGACTTGCATAAAAGCAACAACATTAATTAATTATGAAATTCAAAGGAATTATTTGCAAACAAATGCAATCAGCATGGGAGCATTTACCAGGTAAATCATAGAATAATTAGGATTGGAAGGGACTTTTAAAGGTCATCTAGTCCAACCCCCCTGCCATGGGCAGGGACATCTTCAACTAGATCAGGATGCTCAGAGTCCCGTCCAACCTGACCTTGAACGTTGCCAAGGATGGGGCATCTACCACCTCTGTGGGCAACTTGTTCCAGTGTTTTGTCACCCCCATTGTAAAGAATTTCTTCCTTATAGCTAGTGTAAATCTACCCTCTTTTAGTTTAAAACCATTCCCCCTTGTCTTATTTTCTATTTCCAAATCATCTATTGTAAATCAGTGTGACCCGATAGTCAGGATGTTCTAAAACTTTTGCGTTTATTTACCTCCTTAGGAAAGAACTGAGAGCAGAAGTGAAAACACTGAAGATAGATACTTTTTATAGAGCTGGTATGCCTGACTCAAACACTGTTTACATCAAATAAGACAAAGCTTCATTGAATTAATTTACTGAAAGCATTTAAAAATGACAGAACTTAAAATCATTCACTCCAATCCTCAATTCTGTCTTCATGAAATAGTCTTCATACATGTATATGTTAAATTCTAAGCCACATAGTTCTTCCACTAAAAAAAAAAAAATACCCCCCAAAACTG
>NW_009190738.1:0-26566 GCF_000690835.1 Fulmarus glacialis
TCTATCCCAGCCAAAACCAGGACAGAAACCAAGGGAATAAGCTTTTTTGTTGCAAGTATCCATATAGTAAATGTTGGCACCTGTAGTAGGAGTCTAACTGTATCTGCTTCTAAATACAGTATCAATAGAAAAGTATAGATGAGCTCTATGCTGCAAGCAAATTGGAGTAAATGTGAAAGTTTTTTAAAAACCCACAACAGAATGATCCCTCAAACACCATGTGTCCCCCCCAATCACCAAAACTCAAACTATTCTTATTATTTAATTAAAGTTTAAATTTTCTTCCAAACCTTTTACATAAGGATAGTGAAGATGAAAATTTGTGATCCTTCCGGCCAAAATATAAGTAGGCAAATCACATATACGAAATGAATGATTTTCTTATTCTATATCAAGTGAGAGGTGTTAGTTCTCAAAAAAGACTGCTGGAGACAAGAAAATTGTATGTGTGTATATACGTATGTATACATACACATAGATGGGAGCTGCAAATGCTCAGCTGAGGAATCAAAAGCGAAGAAGTAGCAAGTGAATAAAAAGTTAACATTTCATCTACTTATACCTATTTTAATACAAGTTCCTTATGACTTTTACCAAGAACAAGTTCTTGATGGACTGTAAGTTTGGGACCCCTAAGTTTTATAAGCAGTAGTTGATGTAATTATATGCAATTTAATTTTGTCTCATGCTTCCTAACTTCAAGAGGAAAAGAATAAGCATAGCGTCTTTTAAGATGTAGAGCAAAGATTTTTGTTCTACAGCATCTAATGAAGCAATGAAGCCGAATACTATACTAACTCAAGAGACAAATTCTGTCACATCTCAAACTCATAAAGCTTTTTTTGATTAAGGCAAGAGCCCTACATATTACCTCCAAAAATGAGTGACTAAAATACTGGAGTTATTTTTATATTTCTTTCCCTCCTAATTCAGCAGAAGGAACAAATGTAATTGCTACGGTCGTGATAGTGAATGCGAAGTTGTCGTTTTAGTATTTTAGTCTTGAAAATACTCAAAAACATTGTTACCTAATGAAGTTGTACATACTGTTTCCTATCTGATAATATTCATCTTCTTATAAAGAAATTATGTGGGTTTTTTTCTTAGTTATTAAATCATGTCTTAAAAGAGCTCGCGGAAACGAAACAAGTTAGAGAGAACCTCTTGGAAGTTCATCTGAATGGCAAGTAATACAGTATTATTCAAATATTATGTTACGTTCAGTTGCTATATATTTTGTGTACTGAACAAAAATTTTGGTTTCAGCAATTGTGATCTAGCCTCAATTATGGACACATTTGTCTGTGAGCTCCAAAATGCCTTTCTTTGTATCTCTCTATATAAAGAGAACTTCTGTGCTTTTAATGACTTTTCAAAATGTTAAAAATCAGTTCAGTTGTGACCAAATGGTTTGAAGTAACTTCTTATTACATGTGGAAAATTACTGTCTAGCCTTAATTTATAACAAGACATAGCTTTGTAAGGCTGGAAGTGGAGAGAAGCTTCTGGATATGTAGTGTCTGTAGACATGGCCTCTTGGAGTGAAGGAGAATTTCCAGTTCTTCATGAAAAATCATTTTCTTTCAGGGCTTCTGCAGACGAATGATAAAGTGGCCCTGAAGGAGATCACCAGACAGTTGCGCCTAGAAAATGTGGTTGAGGATAAAGTTTTTGTAAGTATCAACTTTGTTACACTCTTTGCTTATCTCCCTCAAAAATCCTTGCCTGGAAAACCAGCTTTATAGGATGCAGCTTGTTGAGACTGAATGGGCTTTGAGAGTTTATTAGCAAAATTGCGATGGGCTGGCTCAGTCTTCTCAAAGCTTTCTTTTTTAAAATACTTAATAATTGATGGCAGTAGTGAACTGTGGCAGCATTTACCTGTGAAGACCCTCGTTTACAAACACTTGAAGCATGCCAGCAAATACTTGTGTTCTAGTCAAGTGCTGAACGTTACATTTTGCTAGTTGAGTAATATTAATGCATCCTGATACTTTTTCAAAAAAACATGAACTTTGACTTAGAGAAGGAGGAAGAATGGAAAGGCTCTCTTAACATTTACTTCATGCACCTAAATGAAACAAACATTAAGCATTCCGAAGAGACTTTGTTGAGAGGGGTAGAGTATTTTGGAAACACCGGCTTTAACATTTCAAGACAAAGAGTAAGCAAGTTAACCAGCCAAAAAGCAGCATGTTTAGTATATTTGCAACCTTTTCTGATTCATAGGGAAATCTGTCCAGACTTCTTAGAGCCTTTCATTTTGCATAGAATTTCTAGTAAATTATTTGCTTCTATTGACCTTTTCTCAACATTTCTCAACCGAAACTCATTTACATTAGTATTAAAGTCAGTAATAAAGAGAGTAACTGAAGTGCTTCAGATTAAATTTCACTCATTTGAGTGTGAAATAACTTGGGCTAGTGATCTGAGCTACCCTGGTTGTTGCCTGTTATTCAGTGAGTTCTTGAGAGGCCATCTCCTGGTACAACAGAAGGTCCTTCTGAGCATCATCTCCTCTGCTCCCAGGTAGGGCCTTTGAGATTAGCATAGTTGTGACTCATGTGTAATACCGATCGAAGTGGCTAAAGCGGAATTATGAGAGGGGAGAAAAGTGAAATCTCAATAGATGAGGTTTATTTTTATCAGTTGCGTTTGGAAAGCTTCTAGAGAGGTAAGATGTTACTACTTTAGTTAAGAGAAGCCAGAGAACCAGGTTAGAGGCAGTGTGGAATACAAGATAAAGTGTGGATTGTAGTTATTAGGCTTTATTATCTTCTGGAAATGCTTGCTTCTTAGGCTGTGCTTTGGTTTCTTACTTATCCCAAATGATTTTAGTTACAGAGGGTGGAAAACGCTTTCTGGTGGTGAGCTAAAATTTTCCCAAATACAGCTGCAGTAATAAAAGGAAATAGCAAGTATTTAATTTCAGCATTGCAATTTGAATGAGTTCTTTTCAACAGAGAACTAGAACAACCTTTCAAGGTCTACAGTTCCACTACCAAAAATGCTGGAAGCAAAACTGGACTTATATATGCTTAATTTTCCCCATTAAGTTATTGTGGAGTACTACTTTAAACTTCTAATCCCTTCGGTTGCACACAGGCATGGAAACATACTGATTTGCAAGAATGTCCTTACTTCTGTCCGTAGAAACTTTTCCTTTCTTAGCTTCTGCAACGGGCTTTCAGAGGGTAAATTGGCTTTTCTGCCTTCTTTGATAGGGCTTGTGGTCTTCTAGTTATTTCCCATCTCACAACTGGTGTGCTTCAGAGTGTGTAAATGTGTGTGTAACCGAAGCAGGATGGTCATAGCAATTCATTGTTTTCTGTCGTGAAAGTTTGATGGTTTCCTCTATCTAATAAGGTTGCTAACTAAAAAACTGCATACTGATCATTCTCAGTGGAACACGTTAGGTGGCAGGTTTTGCATGTGTGTAGATGGAAAATGAGTATGCAATAGCTATTTAAGGAGAGATAAAGCTACTTGTAAATTTAGCTTATTGTAGACATTCTTCTGATTGCTAATTTTTGCCTGTATGAGGCAATTGATTTGGGGTTTTCAGACTGGAAAAGAAGTGGATCAATGTAGAGTTAACTATCAGTTTTTGTGTCCCGAAGAGGTTATGATTATACAACATGAAGTAACATTGTAAATTTTCGAATATGCACTGGTTTTGAAAGCAGGGCTTTAGAAGGAAATGGCCTTCATTACATGTCTGAACTTGATGTAGTTACACAATTCTGAGAACGACATTGAAAATCTATTGTGAAACTGTTTTCTTCTCTGTGCAGGGTAGTTTTGCTGAAAATCTTGCGTTCCTTCTTGAAGCTCTAAGGAAAGGTAAACACCAGTAACCCCTGTTCTGAAACACTGTGTGTGTGTGTTTGTCACTTGAGTGAAAAGTTAGCATATATGTGTTTCTTCATCTATTTGTACAAGTGGTATGAAGAAATCTAGCCCAAGAATGTGTCCTGGTTACAAAATAATGTAAAAAATATGTAATACTAAACAAACATATACCTAACATAACTGATGCCGTGAAGGCTTGCATGTGATGGTCAGCTATGCAGGACAGGTTCTTTTATCCAGATTTAAGCTATTAAAAATAGTGTGTTTTTAAAAATTTGCCATAGAAGTCTGTCTTCCCTTGCAACCAGAAATGATGCTTGGTAGAATACTACAAAACCTTACCAATTTTTCAGTGTATTTTTCTTTTTACCGTTGCAGCAGTACATATGTGAAAGGAGGGCTTAGCAAAAAGCTAAAAGAAAATACGTAAATTGTTAAAACCAGAAAATGTGAAAGCTGTAGAGATGGAAGTCTGATGATGATGTTACCGTATACTGACTTTTAAAATTGCTATCTCAGGAGATCGAACTAGCAGTTGTCCAGTCTTGTTTATACTGGATGAATTTGACTTGTTTGTTCATCACAAGAATCAGACGCTGCTCTATAACCTCTTTGATATATCCCAGTCAGCACAGACTCCAGTAACAGTTATTGGACTTACATGTAGACAGGTAAGAAATTGCGCTTTCTCGTTCAAAGTTTTTAGCTGTTTTAAAGAGACTTTTGTCTTAGTTGGAATGTTTTCTCTTCTCCTCTCCCGGAACCTTACTTGATTTACTAAGAGACTTTTCTCAGTTATCCATTTTTCTGACTTTTGAATTGGGAAGGGGGACAGGGGGGGATAAAAAAAAAAAATTTTTGCTGAGAGCAAACTTAGATGACCAAAAAACTGCAAAGCCTTCAATTTTCCTGCTAAAGGAGCAGGTTTACATTTCTAAGGAGACACAAGACTGTTGTCCTATATTACCACAGAAGAGCCATATTTATCCATGTGGCTGTTTAATATTATACTGTCGTTCACTCTTTGGAGAGGCTCCTGGGCATTTCAGTTTCTTGGTCAGCAATTGGTAAGAACATTAACATTAACGTATTAACGTACACTGTTTAAATCACTGTTGTGAGGACAAGGAATTTTTTTTTTTTAAGCAAACACTTCAGTAGGGCACTTTTGCTTAATATTAGCATGTTCAAAATGGATTAAACTTGCTGTGATTTTTACAATGACATTGTAGGGCACTGTGGACAGATTATGTGTATACTGTGCAATGATTACTTTCTAACACTATGGAAGCTGATACTTTATAAAAATTATACTGTTTTTCTCAATAAACTGGATTGGTGGTGAAGATAGTTGTGTTATGACAAGAAGAAGAATAATTAAAATCTTTCATCAAAGCCTGAATCTGGGGTTGATTTGGTTTAGGTGATAATCAGCTAGGAAAATTTCTGGAAGTTAAAGGATAGTTAGTAGTCAATTTAGTAAATTACAGTCTTTTCTTTTGCTTCATTACTGTCCTGAGTCTGGTATCCTCATCACCCATTATTTAGAACCCTGTATTGCTCTGCTTTTGAATGTAATTAAGGTAGAGTCTTCAGAGGCTGTATCATGGTTGTGGTGATAGCTGTTGCTTCTTTGTGTTCTTTAAATCACTGGTCCCTGTTACGTGTGGCTTATAAATTGAAAGGGGTCTTTATATTTTGCACTGTTGGCTCTCTATTTACTCTTACCGCTCTCTTTTTGGTGAGGAATTTCAGTATTCTTAAAGCCTTTTTTTAGTGCAAGTAAAAACACCAAAACCAACACACAACAAACACACAAAAAGGCCCACCCAAAATTCCTAGAAACTAGGACTGTAATCATTCTGTCCCAGTATAAGGTAGGGGAATGGTACTGGGTTTCTCTAAATGGATGAATCCCACAGCTTGTTTCTGATGCCAGTCTATTGCTATGTGTTCAGAGAAAAGTAAGCTTTTCCCTATTATCTTCAGCCAGCAACTTGATGGCAGACTTGCTTAGTTCTGTGTGACAATCTCAGAAGATAAATATTGGCTCTTAAGTTTTTTTTTTTTTCAGCTGAATTCTTTCAGTCTGACAAAAGGCATGTGAAATGACAGCTGCCAACCTACGTATCTACTAAATAGACAACTTGTCTAGAGCCATGATAGGCTTAAGCATCTTGAATGCCTACTTAAGTAACTGAAATATTTACATAATCTATGGAGAAATTTTGCTGGGTATCCTAGCAACTAATTATCCTGTATGATGTAGTGCATCACATGATTTGGGTAAATGGCTAGTTGTTAGGCATTTCAAGGCACATCAATTATAATAATTAGCAAAGGTCTTGTTAGAACATTTTAAGCCTGAGAATTTAATAATTCTTTTTTTTTTTTAGCACAATTTACTTTGGTGTTTTCTCTTGTAGCTTTTACTGTAGCAAAGAATGCACTAAGTGCGTCTGCTTTTTTTAATTATTATTTTTACTTTTTTTAACAAGGATATCCTGGAGCTCTTGGAGAAGAGAGTAAAATCAAGGTTCTCTCACCGACAGATATATTTGATGAATTCCTTTGATTTTAAACAATACATTAGGATATTCAAGGAACAGCTTTCTCTTCATGAGTCTTTTGCACAAAAATGGAATAATAATGTTCAGGTATTTAAAGCTCTTTATACTTGGTTTTAGTAAAACATCTAAAATAAGACCAGTTTATAAGCGTAAAGGCTTTACCTAAGATTAGTATCTCCTTTCACTGTTTGGGTTTGATATGGAATAAATCAAATTGTGACAGAGAATCTTTGCTTACTGAAGTCAGGAGATAAAATTATAAGTGTCACAAAAAAGACCAGAAAGTTAAGGTTAGACATGAAGAATTGTATTGTCAAGTGTAAGCTGAGCTTTTTCTGAAAGTTAGCTAACTTATTTTTTCAGGTGAGTATGAAATGATTTGCTGAGATGATTAAAATAGCACTTCATTTTTTTTTAGCATCTCTCAGAGGATAAAACTGTGCAAGACATGCTGCAGAGCCTTTTTCACTACACTAAAGATCTGCGCTCACTTCATTTGCTGTTGGTATGTATTTGGATATGTATATAATAATCTGTAAACACACTTGTGTTTTTTGAGCCAGTTAGCTGAGCTTTTCTTGAAACATCTTTTTATTAAGCGGGCTTTTGACAGTACTGGTTTCTTGCATGCTTTATCAGTCCATGCTTTATGAATGAATTTGAGTAGTTCCAATTTCTGTAGCAGTTATGTTGTGAGGGTGTACTGTTTAATTAAAATGGTGGTGGGTTTTTGGTATTTAAAATAACTTTTGCCAGGTCTTTCCAGTTATATAGCAAAACTGTAGGTGAAATACTTTCAAAATATTCTTTCCTTTCTGAGATTCTTTTTGGTTGCTGGTGAATCCTGAAAACTGCTTTACCAAAACCTACTTTTTCTACCTTTAAGTTTGTTGTTGCTGGCAAATATTCCTCCATTCCTCTTCTTTCACTAAATCTGTCACTATACTAAACCTGCTTCTCTTCATCAATGTCGGTCGTTTTCAAAGATCAGTAAATTTTGGTGCCATTTTTTTACCAGGGTCTCTTACTGTATTCTTGCATCATCTTACGCTCTCCACTTTGCCCTCTTCCTGACACGGTTAGTGTTTGTCTGTGTTCCTGGCCAATCCTCACCTGTTTCCTGAGCTACTCTTGAATAACTCTCTGTGTAGGTATATGTCCTTTTGACATAAAAGCACACGGTGCTGTGTTTGGAATAACTGTCACTTAGAGCTATATTTGTTGTTGTCATCCCTCTTTCCACTCCTCCTTCTTCCTAAACCGTTGCTCTTGCTACAGTGCTCCTCAGCACAGATTACTTGGTTTATGGGCTAGTTGCTCCTGGATACCTCTTCAGTAAGAGGGTTCCCACATACCTACAGTCTTGTTATTCACGCGGAGGAAATGCTTTTGTTTTCTTTTATCACTTCCAATTTCTTCTTATGCAGAGTATCAGATAAAATCACTTTATGAACTGTATGATCAGGCACCACTTTGTGGTTCAGAGCTGGTTTCATATACGGAGCAATTCAGGTAGCCCAGATGCTGTCCTGAATTCGTCTGTTACTGTGACGCTAGTCCAGGAAATGTGATCTTAATCTTTTAAATCTTGAGGTGCTGGAAGCTTGAGGCTGCTAATCCCTAGAAATACTGAGACGGAAGTTAATTCTGATCTTCCGAATGACCGCATCAAGGGCCTGAGGAAGCTTTCAAAATTTTACTTGGTAGCTTCAACCTTTCCTGGTTCTCTTAGGGGAGAGAAGCAAGGCCTCCTCACTGTGTGAAGAAAAATGAGGCTGCTGCCTCCCTGTTCGCTCTGAGAGAAGAGTTCTGTATTCAGTAAGTAGGAGGTAATGCTGGCAGTGGACTTCTCCTATCACGACAAATGAGCTGAAGCTTAACGCCTGGTCAGGCTCTCTTGGAGGGTATTTTTTTTTCTTTTTTAAATTTGCCTTCCTCACTCCTGTTTTTTAACACAGTTAATATGAATGCAATAACATTCATTACAGAAGATAAGTAACACTGATTTAACCGCCTTAAAATACCTATGTGCTTCTGTCAGTGTGAAAAGCCCACTAAACGTACCTGCTTGTCTTGTGTTGTGCAAGTATTCAGATTTTAACCTCCAGCTCTGTGGTGGGCTCTTCTTGGACTCTTTAGCACTTACAGCTTTTCCCAACACTGAGTTTATAGCCACTTGGAAAACTAGATCATAGGCTTCCTGCTGTAGTTCTGAAACACACGGGCATGATCAGAGTCCTCTTTTTGGTAGTCCTCTGCTGACTTGAGTTCGTTATGAGATTGCAGATTATTTCTAGTTTAGCGGCATCCAATTCTGTCTCTGTGGCTTGAACGAATGCCAGAAAAAGAGCTGCTAGCTATCGGAATAGCCTCCCTTTGAGTCCAAGGTGTGTCAGAGCTGAGGCTGAAGTTCCTAATTGTTTTCTTCAGCATGTTCTGAATTTTTCCTTTAGAAAGGAGCTTTTTCACTCTGAAGTCATCTTGTTCATAAAAGTATGTAATGCAGATTCTAGCACTTCTGCAATTTTGTGTTAGCTGAAGCATGGATTAATTGCCCTGCAGGATGAATTTTTCTTTAATTTTGAAAATCTGTAGGAGTCTTCCATTTGAGCTAGTGAGAGAAGCTCTGTGATGGGCAGTGTGGTGGTGGTGACAATTGGAGCTACTTTTGCTAATTACCTGCTTTTCTGTAGCAAGGACTTGCTTTCAATGACCAGCTATTTTTAAATTACATTTAGTGCTCCCCATCACTTTGCTTTGTGAGATGAACACATGGGTTTTCACTGGAAACTTCGTGTCCGTTTCGTGTAGCAGTACCCTAAATGGTATCGTGCAAAACCTTGAAAAGTTTGGAAAAATTGAACAAGTTAAGTTTTTCAGAAAAGTAAAATAAGTAATTTTTTACATAAATAGAACTAGATAGCTCATACCTGAGCTGGTAAAATCTAGTTTTGCTTTCGGTACATGCTGTTTCCCCATGGTTTCTCTCGTGTGGGTGACTTCATGCAGTCAGCTGCTTGTCTGCCTCTGAACCTGGTAAACCAGAAGATGCCCAGTGCTCCAGGCTCTCTTTGGTGTAGTTACCCGTTACTCACCAATTTCGCTAGCCCCGAAGCGGAGAGGGCAGTGACTTACAAGAGATGCTGATGTTTCCTCTACTTCTTTCCCTTTTGCATATCTGTTAGTGACCTGGGGCTGTCGTTTCTTCACCTTCCCCTTTTCCCTAGCCGAATTCTCTTTAGCCTTTATAGTATAAAGCCTCATTCCATACCTTTGGAAGTCTGAATGATCATGAAGCGGAGGGGGCAGGTGACTTACAAGAGATGCTGATGTTTGTTTCCTCTACTTCTTTCCCTTTTGCATGTCTGTTAGTGACCTGGGGCTGTCGTTTCTTCACCTTCCCCTTTTCCCTAGCCGAATTCTCTTTAGCCTTTATAGTATAAAGCCTCATTCCATACCTTTGGAAGTCTGAATGATCATGCGTCTTTTTGAGGCTGTTACATTGACATCTGTAAGGAGAGAAGGAGGACTGGAAAAGACTGGTGGCGGATAGCATTGGATGTTCTCGGTGAAAGACCTCAATTAAACGGATGAAATGAACAGTTTTTCATCACACAGACCTGCAAAAGCAGGAGGTAGTCACTAAAAGCCGTTTTTTCTGTTTATGAATATTAAACTACAAGGCAGATACTTAAAGCCCTAAAGAGCAAGTGAAGGTCACTGCAGTGTGCCTACTGCTGTATAAAGGCTTGTGGATAATCAATGGCTTTGAAAGAGCGGTGTTGGAAGAGGTCAGTTAACTATGTATTTATTAACTTACATTTGTTCAAAACTCACTGTCTGTGACAGGTAGTTGAAGATGGTTAAAGATTCAAATTGTGACTACGTGAGACTGTTTAGCCAATGTTCTGAAGGGGCAACTCCTGTTCTGTAAACTGAGAGGTGCCTTCAGGCACTTTCTTAGCACTTTCAGTGCCATGAGTGCACTGTAGCTCTGTGTGCAAAGGTATGTTTAAAGTAGTTGTAAGTCATTCTTACAGCAATCACTGAAGTATGCTAATCCATTGAAATTAATATAAACAAGTTAATGAGTGTTTATCTCCTCTAGTGAGGAGGCTTTAAAGTTTTAAGCCTGGAAAACCTTCTTGGCAAAATGTAGTGGTAGCTACCAGCTATTTACAAGGTTTTCAGTACGAGCCTACTGTGTGTAGGGTTTATTCACTAATGTTTCCCGTAGGTGACTCCAGGGGAAATGTGTTCTTCTGCATTCCATCTCCAAGTAGAAAGTATGTCTGGTAATTAGTAATGAAATGAAAAATGTCTTCTGCTTTATTTTTAGATGCTCGCTGTAAGTAACGTTACTGTGCATCACCCACTTATCACTGCATCAGATCTTCATGAGGCAAGCAAGCAGTATAGAATGGACTCAAAAGCAAATATTGTGCATGGTAAAGCTCAGCTGTTTCCCCCCAGATGTTTCTTAGGAGTATGGAACGTGTCAAGTCCCTCCCTGAAATTCTCATACCTGTTGGTATGAGCTGCGCAGGGAATACCCCTGCCCGTGGAGTCTGCTCTCTGCTAATTTGCGTTCGTACGCGTGCGTGGATGTAACAATGCCGAACAAACCAGAAATTGAATTACAGTATAGTTGATATAAATCCTACTACGCGGGGAGCTCGGGCAGCGCATGCTGCGCTGCAGGCTTACAGTACCAGCCCCCTTGTTTGGTACAGCAGTGCTAGCCAGGGGAAGCACCGGTAGCCTGAGCAAAGGCACCAGCCGGGGCAGTGTTTCTGTGCCATTTAAATGGCAGAGGGAGAGAAGATGCTGACCTCCTCCTGCCAGCGCTGGGAGCTGGAGGACACTGAAGACGCTTTGGCTGGGAGCTGTTGCAATAAACCCTCTGAGAATTGCAACAGTCTGTGCTTGGATATGTACAAAATGTGAGTGTGTACTCAAATTCTGTACTCTCAGAACTACAGCAGCGTGCGCTTACCTGCATTTAACTGAGCTTGTGTTAATGCTGCACTGACTCCTCTGGTGTGTTTCGGTGTGCTGCTGCTGCCTTTGCGTGGCCTGGGGGTTCTCCCTTTCTGAACCTCGGCAGATGGGATGTGCTGAGCACTATGCTTAAGTTTTCTCTGAAAAGCATTTTGGAACCTGTGCAAACAGTGAGAAGAAACAAACTTCTAATGATGATACTAAGCCCAAATACAGTTACAGGAGGAATTGCTTCCCTGATCAGGAAAAGCTAACTTATCCCATCGCTTCTTTATGGCTTCCAGATTTTACAGGCTTTGGTTTTGCTTGGCCCTGTGGTTCTCAAAGTCTCAGTACTGTGGAGCCAATTCCCTGTATCGCTTCTTTAGCTTTGAAGAGCAAATAACCTCTTCAAACTCTCATTTCATAATATGCTGCACAGTAGCACGGAGATTGTCTTGGTGCTGCTAAAAATTCTTTGTCATGCTGTACAGTCTGCAATGATGGTTTTTCTTTATACTTAAATTTCCTGCTTTTTGATGGAAGCAGCCCGTTTCTTAACATTCTTGCTTCAAATATCTGGAAAACAAATGTTCTCAAATCTAGTCTCTCCAGTTCTGGATTTTTTTTATGTTATGAAGATACATAACACAACTATGTGAGGCCTACAGCATATATAAATAGGGGAATAAAAATAGCATGTGAACTGCTTGCCTTTCTGATATGCTTAAGAGAAATATTTAGAGCTCTTGTCTTTCCCCCCTAGGTTTGTCTGTCCTGGAAATCTGCCTAATTATAGCTATGAAACACTTAAATGATGTTTATGAAGGAGAACCATTTAACTTCCAGATGGTTTACAATGGTGAGAGAAATGCATCAACTTTGCATACACTAAATCACTTACTTTCCCCTAAGTAACTTTTTTTTCCCCTATTACTGATACAGAATTCCAGAAGTTCATACAGAGGAAGGCACATTGTATGTACAACTTTGAAAAGCCAGTTGTCATGAAGGTAAGCCTGAAATTAATTTTTTTTTTATTTTAAAGTTTTTAGATGTTGTTTTTTCTTTCCTAGTGTACAGATTTGACGTGCAGCCCTAAAACCGAGACTGGGCGCACCAAGGCGGTGAGAACTCCCGGCTCTTGGAGCAGGCACCCAGGGCGGTGGGCTTGGGCAGTGCCTGGCCGCCGGCGCTCGCCTTTCCTGGAGTGGGAGCTCAAGGCTGTGCTGAGCTGGTAAACGGTTACACTTGGAAGGGTTTAGTACCAGGGCAAGGACTCCCTTTCAAGTGAGCTTAACTGCTTTAGGACTGGGGTTTAGCAAGAATGACCGCATCAGAAATGGCTTCCAAAGGAGAGATTTGCATACATGTGCAGGTATCTTCAGCTTGCTCGTTCACTTCTGTTGTTTAGAAGTGATGTCTCCAAAATTTAAATTAATCTTATCACATCAAAAACCTGGTTTACTTAATCCAAGTCCCACTACGTCTGATGGTGTATGGAATCAATTTGTAGCCTAATGTGGCTGGCTCTGCCTCAACCAACTACAGTCTGAAGTGCAAATTGAAAAATAGTATTTTGGTTACAAACCTGATGCTCATTGGCCTTCTGGGCTGTCACTCAATTAACATAATTTTGCCAGGCTCTGTTCAGGGATCCGGTTGTCGGGCATAATCCTGCTGTAGCGTAGCAATCAAACAGGGGTCGTGCAGACGCTAAGTTTTCAGTTAATGAACTTAACCCCGCGACCAGCAATTCGGTAGTCAAAGCTGTCTTCCCGTCTTGCAACGTTTAAGCTGAGCAGCCTTGGTTTCTGATTCAACATTATTCGATTACACTTAAACTGGAAATTATGTAATGCTGTCTGTGCACTTGTAATGGACTTTTCCAGTTTGTATCCCAGAATAACAAAGTCATTCCCAGTCAGTTACATGTACACCAGATTTCAAATACTATTTCTTTAAGAAGAAAAGCGAAGGTAAAACAGAGCTGGCATTTAATGTCTGTCTGTTGAGATCATACATCACAGGTTTCTGTCAAAACAGCGTCTCTTAGGCCACTCAAAATGAGCAGTACAGCCCAGAACGATGTTATCTTCCATTTCCTAATTTTTTTTCTTTTGTTTTTAGGCATTTGAACACTTACTACAACTGGAATTAGTAAAACCAATAGAAAGACCATCTGTACGTGCTCAGAGAGAGTACCTCTTAATGAAACTGCTTTTGGACAATAATCAAATCATGGACGCTTTGCAAGCGTATCCGAACTGCCCGACAGACGTTAAACAGTGGGCAGCGTCATCTCTCAGTTGGTTGTGAACTTTCTGGAACTTGCAATATTGCTTCCTACATTAGAACTTTTGGAGTTAACGGTAAACTCCAGAAGATGTAATGTTTACCCACAGTAGGGTGTTCAAATTAATAAATTTTTGAAGAAGCTTGCTTTGCTGATCGACTTGGGATTTTGTTTTTTAAGGAGAACTGTACTGCTGTTATCTTCTAATGGCCATAAATTTGATTAACTTAAATGCTCAGTGCTAACGTTTCCACTTTGTAGAAATCAAAGCTCTTCGGAATGTCTCGATCTCGGATGACAACTGCTGTAGATGCTGGCTCAGTGGCGTGCCGCCACCGACGGCTGCGGGTCTCGCGCTGTAAGTTCTGACGCACAGATCCATCCCTAATGCAGTTTAAAGCTCATACTTAGTGTACTTTTTCTTCTCAAATTTGACTTGACATAGAAAATTTACTTAATTAAACAAGAAGTGGGTTTTACAGCTGTTCTAGTGGAAGATACGTACAAAAGGTACGTAACATAGATGTATGTCCCAGATACGGTATCAGAAGTACGCTCCTTTCCAGGTAAGAGTTCTTTGGGTTAGTACCGCAGCGCCGAGGAAATGCTGTGTAAGGGCTGGTTGCTGCTTTCTCTGAACAGTTTGACCCTGCGAATGGTAGTGGCTGGAGGTAACAAGGGACAGGCTGAACGTCACCCCTCCTGTTTGGTGGCAGAAGGATGATGCAGCAGGGCTGATGGCTTTCTCCTTCCTGAGCAGAGTAAGTTCTCTCACTCTTACCTTAAAGCCTATACGATGTAATCTGCATTTTTAGCAGCCCAGTGGCTTGTCTGTCAACAAGCTGAAGATATTTCAGTGATGTTTGTTCATGCTTGGGCCCCCTTTGCTCTGCTTTCACTCAGAAGCCCTTCTTTTCGGTCAAAGGTTTATTTGCTTTATTTTGCTCTCTTTGCTGCTTCATTAAAGCTATAGTCTATACACCTGCATATCTTGAAGAGCAGAGCAGTGCTTTGGAAAGCAGCAAAATAAGTAACAGGATTGTGATAACTTTATCATGTAGTTCCTGTAAGTGATGGCGTAGACAACCTACATGATGCTATTAGATGGGAACGCTATTGCAAACTATAAATAAAAAAGTTGTTACAAGATTTTCTGCAGAAGTACTTACCCAGAAAGAAAAGTTATTTATTCAGCCAACGCAAATCTCATTGTTTCAGCGTAGCTCACGTAATTCAAAGTGGTCTTTTAAAAAGGGATGAAGGAAGGGGTTACCCACTGCTAGCCGAGTAGAGGTGGGAGAGATGCGATCAGTAGGCGATGTCTGCGTTTCATTTGCTAGAGTTCTCTTTATGAGCGGTCTCGAGCACGGTGCCCGACTGAACCAGCTGTGGAGAGACAGCTGAAGGCACCTGCTGGCTCAGGAATACAGACATCGGGCTCCGCACACCAGCAGGACTACAGGCTGAGGGACTCCAGCTGCGCACTCCAAAACTGAGGTGACAATCCTGTCCTGAAGCCCCGTCAGTCACTGGCCGACCTGTTCCGAAGCAGAAGGAATGATCGGGAGCTGTCTAACAGTGCTGTATCTCACAGGAAGGGTTGATTAAATCAATTGATGCAGCAGCTCCCCCCTTCCCCTGCCTTTGCTCACACTCTTGGTCCTGTCATTTGATTTACTGGGTAAAGGAGAGCGGTGACAGAGAGGATGCTTATCCCAGCACTGTGGCACTGGAATATTGCGTAGTTTAATGAGCAGTGTTGTGTAAATGACAATTACCAAACCTTTCATGCCACAGCCTGTTTTGAAGTTTAACTTCCGCATTCAGAACTCCTTGCCATTAAGTAACAGTCTTCAACCCACGTATCTAATATATGCTGGAAATAAGGTAAATCTCTAGGTTTTACAGAAGACTTACAGCGCTGGCTTCAGTACTGTATCACTTCTACAAAAACAAACTGCAGTAGCAATAATGCAGACTGGGAAAAAAAAAAACCCACTTTTAACAGAACAGCAGTTTCATCATATCCACAGATTTGTGAAGGTCTGGTTGATGAAATTTAACGTTTTTAGAAGGGAGAGAGGTGACGGACACTTAATTCAAGGTGAAGGACAAAAGCTCAGTAATCTCCCTCGAAGCAGAAGACTGCACGTGGCACCCCCGCACCAATCCTGCAGAACAGGGCTCTCCTTTCTTGCGGCTGTCGTGGAAGTGGTTGCTTTGCCCAAGGAGAAGGATCAGCCGGACAGGTCCGTGGCTCGGTGGTGAGCTGGTCTCTGGAATATCGGTTGCAGAGTATCAGTTGCAGTGGGTGGAGTTACCAAAACATCGCTGGAGCCTTTCTCTGCCCTCGGCTGAAGCGGCAGCCTCCCAGCGGCAGCCTCCATCAGCCTGGTAGGGAGTCTGCCTCGGCGCTCGCCTGCCCCTTAAAGGCTATGGAACGGCGAAGTGTCCCTTGATGACAGAGGAGGACAGGGAGAGGAGAGTCTTCCCTCAGAAATGCTGGAGGTGACGCTTCCCCACCAAATTTAAACTGCGAGGTCTTCCCATTCTCTTTTTTTTTTTGCCACAAAACTTGCCATGCAACATGACAATTACTGCATCTGTAGAAATAGTGACATGTCTCTTCTGCCACAGTGTTACAGTTTGAAAAAAGGCATATGCAAGGCATAGTAGTCACATTTTTTATTTTAACTTTTTGGGGGAATAGGGGAGAAAGAGTATACATTTTTATTTGTACAATATTTAACAATCACTTTGAGGGCGGGGGGGTTGGTTTGTTTCTAGTACTTGCAGAAAAACAGCAAGTACCTTTTGACAGTAGTACAACAACCTGTGCCCAAAACACTGACAAATACAAAGAGTAAAGTTAAAATAATTGCTTACCAAAATCTTGAGAGGTAACGAATAGTATATGGACTTGAACGGCATTAAAAAAATAAAAGGGGGCGGGGGGGGGAAGTACTGCTGGTTGAGTATCTGAGGTAAATGATGTTCCATCAAGGATGCTACTTGAATCATTTTGCCCATGAACATATATTGCAGCTTTCTGCATTTTGTACCAAGTGTTCCTAATAAAAGTAAATGTATTAAAAAAGGTTAAAAAAAGAGAAGCTGGAAAAAGAGCAAACTGGTAACCCTATTTATTCTGTCAAATGCTAATGTGAACAGGAAATGTCTTATTACTGTCTGGTTACAATTCAGATAGCACACCAAAGTTGGTATTTGAAAACTACACCGACTTTTAAAAATCTCAAACAGAAGGTACAAAGTGGCGGATTTCAGTCCTCGTGGTGTAGTTTCAGAATACCACCACGAATGACAGCGCTAGTTCAACAACTCCAACAACTATGAGGCACGGTCTCTGCTCTGAAACGCTACAGTACGTGTAGTTGTAAGTACAAAGTCATGCAGGATGCGATACAGAAACTTCTTACCCTCCAACACAACGCAAAAAGTAACACCGGGCTTAAACTTCTGGCAAGCCACAGGACAGGGCGACCCTTTGGAGCTCATACCCACATGCCACATCGCTACAGGCCGTAAAGGGACCGTGGTCACCGCCTGCTAGTAAGTAATGCCGAAGTATTTCCGCTAGCACCAGTCTTACTGCACCCTGCCCTCGTTTACACTTGGAAAGTGCTGCTGGCTCAGGCATCCTCTCAACTTGCGCATTAAATGCTCTAAAACAAAAATACACGTCAAAATGCCCTGTGAGAACAGTCGTACCAGAACAGCTCTGGGGATATTACTGTTACCAAACTAAAAAGCATTTATACTATGAACATCCTTTTCACAGTGACACTAAATGACGCTGTTAAAAGTCAGGAACTCAGAGTAGCACAATATTTAAACAATCGGGGATATCCAAAGGCAGTTTGAAAACACAAAGATAAGTTATCTCGGTTCTCCTGATGCGAGGCGTAGCGAGCACCCTGCGCTGCTGGCAACGTGCAGCGCGTGAGCCGAGTCCCCACCACTTCGCTGCGAGAACCTGCGGCAGCTGAAGTTTACAGGATAACACACAGATGATACACGTTTTATACATGACCAATTTTTGCATCAGATCTTGAATAACAGATTACAAAACCATCTGTATTTACTCCGTTTTTGCTAGTAAAGAGGTTAAAACTTATTAGGAGGTCTTCAGTGAAGTACGAATGGATTCATATTTGTTCAGAACTCAGCAGCTACGTTCATGTCCTGCTGTGTGCGTAAAGTCGCGTCCCTGGATTAAAAATGGAAGCAAAATGAAAGCGTCAATTGAAGAAGCGGCCAGAAACTAGATTTCTTTCTTTTTATAGCCAAGCTGAACACCACGGGGTTGCGCCCTACAGACCAACGACCCTTTAGAGCAGGGTTCTTCTGGCTACCTGGAACCTTCGGCATACACCTGACGAACAGCAGGACAGGCGGCACTGGGTGGTACATCAGACCTTTCTTCCCCTCCCTGCCAAGAGCATGGTGACCTACGTCTTGTTTATCCGAAATGTCTCTTATTGTTCCCAGAGATTAAGTTCACGTACATGTAAAACAGAGAGAGTCTTCTGGCTGTACAGATCCGTTTTCAAGATGACATTCAGAGCGAGCTCCTAACTGCAACATTAAAAGCTTCTTTCGAAAGACATTGAATGCTTGGTGTAAAAACAAAGAAAAAGATGATGAAATACACAGCATACTACTAGCTATTGTCGGTTCTGTACTCTAGAGGTTCATACAATTTATTTTACTTGGAAATTTGTGTAAAGGATCAAATATAGTGAAGCAGTACTTCTGAGAAGCACTTTGGCACCTATCTACCAGTCACTTCGTAATTGAATGGTAAGGCATGACTTCCTAAACTCGAAAAGAATGTTGGAGTTGTGAAAGCAATTTCAATGTTTTTCCTCATTTTTTGAGTCTGTGCTACGGACATTGGTATTCGTTACCTCTAAATAGTCATTGCATATTTTAAGTTGTAAGCGTCACTAAATCATCCCTGAAATTTGTAAGCATTTATAATCTGAAATCTGTGGCTAGAATTTTTCATATGATTCTAGGATAAACCTACGTATCACAGACATTAAGTAGTGCTCTGACGAGATGGCACCAAGCTGTAAGTAGAGTGAAGTTGCAAATCTCGAAGCAGAGAGTAAGGAATTCGGGGTAACTGAGCTTCCTGAGGTGATCCTGAAACAGTGATACAGAACCCACTGCATACTGTTTAGTGAAACAGAACACACGCTAGGCAGACCTTTTCACAAACATAAATAGGAAAAAGACTTTTTAAAAAAAAAACAAACAAGAATTCAGAGCTTTCCAGTGTCATAGCTCACAGAAAATTTAAAAAAAGTCATGCTTAAGTTTTCAAATATTCCTCAGACACAGCAAACCTAAATAGTATTCAGTTAAATAAATGTATGAGATATTCTGGGAAATGGAGGTAAGAGAAAAGCTTTAAACTAAAAGAGGAAGGAAAATTTTGTTTCAATAAACAGCACTTTTTTTTTTTTTTTATACACAACAAGCTAGTACAAGAAAAGGCTAAAAACACTGCTTTAGGAATGGCCATTTACTGTTGGCATGAAGCATAGCTTACCCTTTTTAAATAACACAGTGAATTTGAAATACATCATTTACAAAACATGGATCAATTTATTATTCGAATTTTGTTAGTGTTGTCAATCTCATAATTTAGCAGAGGTGGAACTGAGGTATACCTTGTTGAGGGAGGTTAAGTAATACTTGGAAGCCTCTTTGCTATATCCCACTTGATTACTTTTGTTTATGTACACTGAACAGCAGCACACTAAACATTCACAAGCTGTGTCATATTGGCATTACAATAGTCATTTTTATAAACAACAGCAAATGCAATAAAAACAAGTTACCCTTTTTTTAAATCTGAAATGAAATGTTTGATTTAAAAAAAATAACAGTAGTTCATTTAAGGAATTAGTCTCTTCTGACAGGTATTAAGAAATCTGATGTCAGTTTTTAAAACGCTTGATTAGCCAGTACAGGTCCATATTCTTCATTTAAGTTCCTTAACAGCACGTTATTGTTTCTCAGTCACGTGTCCTTCAGGTGTAAGCAGGGAATGCAAAAAGTCTCATGGATCCATGTTGGGGAGGAGGAAGGGGAAAATAAAGGAAAAACACCTCTTGATGATGTTCCAGAGAGACTTACCATTCTTTTCACACAGAAAACAGTAGTGACGTAAGCAGTCCCATTAGCTTTAGCAGCTCCAGTGAAGAGTCCTGGTGGTCAGTCACATGACCAGTGCAACTATCATAGACTGGATTCTTTGGGAGGAAAGTCAACATTTGTCACCATTGTGACCACAGTCACAATGTCCTCTGTGGTTATAATGTTAGTTAATTTTTGCATCTGAATAATCCGTTCTTCTACGCAACCTGCTGACAACCTGGCTTCCGCATCATGATCCCAGCATTCCTCTATTGTTTCACAGAGCATCGCCATTCCCTGCGAGCAAACAAAACGAAATGAAAAATAAAGTATACAGGGTTAGCAGCAAGTTTTATGAAGGTGGGGTTGCCTAGCAATTCTAACAAAAAATTGCATTTTAAGGGACACCTGCCAAATTTTAACCCTTCTGTCAAACAGGAAGCTATGCCGTATTTGTTCTGAAACCCAGCATGTCATATGGGGCCTTATGTCTTTCTTACTTTTCACTATTTAAACAATACACACAACAGCAAGCAAATCCTGTTCACCATACAATGTTGTAGTCTGCTGGTGAAGTCATCATGGTATTTTAAAAGATCTCACACTAAAAGAGGTTGAGTTCTTCAGTGATCAAATGAAATTTCAATGAAAAAATCAAACAGTACAAAAGGAGGTTTATATCTGACAGCAGTTAACTTTTCTCCAAAGTCACACCAAGCTAATACAGCAATATGCTAATTACAAGGAGCAGATGATAACATACACTCTTTTTTCTTGCAGACAGTGTCATCTATTGTTTCTAACAACCCCTTTTTTGGGGAAAAAAAAACCCAAACCAAAAAAAACAACCAACAAAGCAGTGCTAGGAATAAGCAGTGGCGTTACTCAAGTCTCTAGCCACAAACCAGACCAGGAAAGCACACAATTCCTCCCTAACTGATCCCAGAAATTTCTCATACGACACTGCTTACCCTAATGTTATTACGTTCAGTTTGTAGCATTCCTGTAGTAAATCAAGACTGTTATTTCTTAAATATTTTTTTAACGTGCATTCAAAAGTAACTATCAAGAATCTCTTCTTTCACCGAAACAGCAAAATAATCACTCACTTTCAAATCACTCAAGATGAGAGAGTATTTTAAGATTAAGAACATTGGTTTACGGCACATTTAATTCTTACTAAAATTACTAAACTTAAATTCTTCCTAAAAGACAGTATTATGAACACAACACAGGATTAACAAAATTTGAAATTCAAATCAAAATTCAAAGAACTTTGAAGAACTTGGTTGCATAACTACTTACAGAATGTTTTTGCCAACACTCTCTTAAAACAGGTCTCTTCTTTTTATGAACTACAACTTCCTGCATGTCTTCAAGGGAGGGATGCTGGCCAATTTCTTCTTCAAATGGCAACATGTACTCATCTACTGGGCCTATAGATAAAAAAAAAAAAAAGAAGTTAAACCACCAATTTTGCTTTAAAAAAGGGGAAAAAAGTAAGACTGGTATCTTAGAAACGTAGTCCATAATCAGACTCTTACGGAGCAGTTTACTTTCTGTTGCCATTAAAAGCTCATCCTATGACAGGTTAGCAGCAAGCGGTGATTAAGATTTTAATTAAGCAGCAGTGGCATTTTCAGGAGCTACAAGCCTTTGCTCTCCTGCGCGTGGCAGCCAGGCGCAGCTCCCGGCCCCGCTCCCTTGCAACCGAAAGCTTCAAAACACGAGGGTAGAGGGAGGCTCTCGGATCCACAGCTTCTCCCCTGCCTCCTCCAACAAATCATAGCTTTGGTAAGATAAATCATCGTCCTTCTCTCAAGTTTGCTGGCTCTTCTGGTATCCGATTACCAAGCAGGCGCCTGATAGCCACTTGTGAATATTTTCAATACCACATACACTGCAAAAAACAAGCTTGCAATAGCAACTGCTGCATCCCTCTGTGAACGTAAGGCGTTTCCTCCTCCGATCCATATAGCCCAGGACTAAAGTACTTATGTTGAAGGCTAAGCGTAATATTTGTCCTTAACAGAATCAGAGGGACAAGCTTTGTATGCTGAACTGTAGATTACACAGCTATAGATTATATAATTATATGTTAATGTAATACATATTTTGTGCTCTCCTATCAAAAGTCTGAAAAAAGGAGGAAGGGGAAGATAGAAGAAATGAATGGTACGGTACAGATGAGGCTGATGAGACTCAGTGAAACGGACCAGCTAGCTTCTGAAAAAAACCCAACCACATATTTGCAGAAAGAAAAACAGCAGCCATGACTGTAGAGATACACAAAGCCGTGATTCAGGAAGGCTGCTTTCCTCCACTGATGTTTCTTTTACCTTCTGGAATAATAGCCACACCGGCCAGAGAGACCTACGACACACTTCTAGTAAGATTTAGGTACGTATCTTTTACAGTATACCGAGGCATGAAAAATCAATACAGAATGTGGGACTGCCTCAGAGACTTGTGCAAGATTGTGTCGATCCTGTTAGTAAGCAGCTTAACATTTTTAAAAGGGTAAAATCTCCCCAGTGGCTTCTACTCCATGAGGAATGTTTGAAGCAGAAAATCACTGCTTGGAGAAGAGCCACGCGCTGACCTGCTGAGATCGCCAATTCATCTTGGCTTTTTCTACGGGTATCTGTCAGCTGCACTGGGCTCTCACAGGAGAGCTTTATGACAAACGGCATCACAAGCCCAAGTGAAACAGTCATATTTACTGAGCTGAATTTAGCTGCTTTTAAAGATTGTACTGAAAGTGCAACTTTCTCCCAAACATTTTTGAGCCTTGTCTTTTGTCTTGTTCTTGATTAATCCTGACTTATTTTGGACACCCAAAAAAGACCTCTACTTACAAAACTTAAGAATAGTATTCATACTTGAAACAGGGTATCTAATATCTTTTCTTGATAGCTTAAAAATTGGATCCAATGGTTTGCTTTGAGGAAGACAACTGTGATGGACCCATAGCTAACAAAGTATCAGCTGCAGATTTCTCAGATGTTACTGTATTTTCAATCTCTAAGCTATCAACAATTAATTAGAAATTCCTCAGAAGTTCTGACATCTATATGAGCTGAACTAATGTCACATTAATGACAGCAAAGAGAAAGAAAGTGTAGGTCCAGATGCTAAGGTGTACAGCAGGTGACATCAATTTCTCAGCAGGTGCTGGTGGGCTATCTTTGTTACCAAGGTTAATCTAATCTGAGCTTTTGTTTATGAAAAAAAGCAATACCTTTAAGATAAATTGATTGGCACTGAAACTGTCAGGCTGAACTCAGAAGAAATCAAACATATTAGGTTAGGAGTAACCCTTCCTCTTCCTTACCATGACCAGGAGAAGAAATGCAACAGGTATCCACATACCAGAAAACTTTTACCTGGGATGCCAAATGCTGAAGACACTAAATTATAAAGTGACTACATGATGTTGGTGTTTCATTCATTTCCCACAAGACTACCACCCTTATTAAATTTTATTACATACATATAATCTACCTTCCAATTTCTTGCTTTAAATACACCTCTCAGAAATTACATTAAATATTTCCATAGATCAAATATGTTGCTTACCGTCTGAGGCAGTACAGCGTGACGCCAATTCCCAGAGGACTAATCCCATGGCATACATATCTATTCTCAAAAACGCATCCCTTTGGAAGTTTATAGCACCTTCAAGTACCTCAGGAGCCATATACCTTCGTGTACCAACCTTGAAAGACAGGAAAGCATAAAAATTTGTACACTAAGAACCAACATGACCACAATTACCACTCTAGCTGGTGCCGATTATAATACTACTGTAGACCAGTACTATTTTTTGTCAAAGATTAAAAATAGCCACGGTTATCCTTGCTTAGGACTAAGTCTTGGAATTTTCTTGTATTCTCATATCCAATAGTAGGTAAGAGGAATTAGAAACAATCGTATAGACTGGGCCCTATAAAGGATACTTTCGAAGCAGGAAAACCTGAATGTATTTTTTAAATAACACATTTAAATAACAATTCAATGTATTTGTCACTGCCACTCCTTATTTTCTTCCAGATTACAGGAAGGCCACTATTCTTATTTTTTCATGTCAAAAGAATTATGACAGTTTCACGTGAGGATGTGAAACTTGCTTATGTTTCTTCCCATGACAGGAGCAATAATAAAAATACCAAAGTAAAACTAGCTACCCAAAGCATAATTTATACTGAGAAAGTTGTATGAAATCAGTTATACAAAACTCGCCATTAAATGAAAACTTCGGGGATACCCCTTCTTTTTGACCACAGTCAATTATGCCAAATTACATCACCTGAATAAATCAGAACTTACACACGTCTGAACAAGATCTACTCCACCATTTAAAACTTCATGGTAATAGCTATGTTTCTCTTAAGCAGCGTTACTGAGGTTTTATAATCTTATTGTAAGGATTTTATTTTTGTTGCTCAACCACAAACTGTGAAATTCTCCCTAAAATTAAGTATATTTCGTTTTCCAGAAACCGTAATGCTCGAAGCTCGAGCTTGTTATTTTAAAAGTACATGGTAGTAAAACAGTTCCCTGTTGTATAACAAGTACTTGATTAGTACTGTTGTCATTTCAGGAAAGTGACTGTTGCTAGGTCAGAAAGTTAGAAACTGGCTGCCAGTATCATTCCTCAATTTCTGAACAGTATCTCAGAACAATTGATAAAATATAGCGAGACCACTCTTTCTTGACCAAATCCTCTAGTAAGAATGAAAATAAGGGGGGAGAGAGGCGATGTAGTGAGACGAGGGGAGAGCGGGAGGCGGTGATCTGTAATTATGTTAAGAATTGTTTAATTTTTAGCCTGTGAGAAGAAAGCACAAATTGCCATCTTCATTAAAGGTCACCAAAAATAGGGTTGATGATATAGCATCCTGTGCATGAAGAATGCCTACACTATCAATTTCCATTCACATGCAGTTAACAGTTGTATCATTTATGTAAATAAATTGGTATTTACCTGTCCATGTGTATCCCCTGCAGACTTTCCAGCCTCAAACTTTAAAGCTAGACCGAAATCAGCAATACAAGCTGTAAGATTATTTTTCAGCAGCACATTCTTGCTTTTGATGTCCCTTTCAAGTTAAGGAAAAAAAATTAGAAATCTAGAATATGAAATACCATATAAAGTTCTAAGGGAAAAGTAATATAATAAAACAAAGAACATTATAATATGAAAGGCAAGAAAGTTATAAAGAAGCAGTCCATTTAAACAACAAAAGAATAATAATAAAACTTACGAGTAACTTGCACACCTTTATTTTTATGGAAATATGTGAGACTGCAATTGGAACTATCATTTTATGCTTAGTTTTAAAATACATAGAGATTTACAAGCACGTATGATACAGAAACAGAATAAAAATGTAGTTACTGCATACTTTAATTACAACTACATTTTGTTTGTTTAAATAACAGGAAACTAAACACTTTGAAAAATGAATCCTGATTGTTTCTAACAAGGAGATACATGATTTCCTGCAGAAACAAAAGATAATGGACTCGATCCAGAGATTCCCATCTGTCCTATGTATACCTTACCATCAGTCAAGCAGTTTTGCTCATGAAATTCCAAATTCTGCAGAATCTGTATTTCTCTTACTCCATAGGCCTATCTTTTATTTTGGTTACCACTATAATTTCAGCTCCCTACTTCTATTAATAGCTTTCTATACTTACCTCATTTAAAAAAAACCAGCAATTACATTCAACAATAGGCATAACACCACTTACAGTAAATGTTTCTGTCTGAAGGCATTCAGTATTACTTAAAAGTTATATACAGAAGGGTTTAAGTTGTTTCAAATAGCTGTAATGCCAATTATTTCGTATACTGCGGAGGGTACTTCAATAATCAACTGTATAAAAAAAGAATTTATGACATAAGCCAAAATCACCACACCAAGTTCTATAAACCATCAGCTAGATTTTTGCTTAGGCCGAGCAGATTTTTCTTATGAGGCTCTTAATAATTCTGGAAGGAAGATATCACAGAGAATTTATGGAATACTTCCTATCTATCCATGTTTCATATCCTTTAGCTCAAAGTTAAATATTAACAATCACCTGAAAATATTTTACATATACTATACCTATGTGAGATGGCAGGTTTATGTCCATCTTTTAGCCCTGGTATATCCTCGTGAAGATAAGCCAAGCCTCTAGCCATAGTTTGAGCGATGTGACATAGCTCGTTCCAAGAAACCACATTAGCCTTGAGAAAGTCTGTTAATGAACCCTGCAGAGCAAAAAAGAAAAACAATTACAAGATCAATTTCATCTACTCATAAAGAAAGCTTCTAGATGGCCTCTATCATTAAAGAACATGATATGCCTGTCTGCCTTTCTGTCTTCTGATAGACCATATAATTATACATGTACATACACAATCAACTGCTAGTTTAAACAACAAAAAATTAACTTTTGCATCATCTCTAGCCCATGAATAGAGTCAAGATGCATCTACACAACACCTCCACAAGCAAACAGCGCAATGAACTCAAGCTCAATGGCACCCTTGCCAATGAACTGCGCTTAACTGTCAGTGTCAGAAACGGGAGCTAGACTTAAGATATTTAAGTTCTTTATAAAGGCAACCCTGCTTTTACAAGGATGATTTATAATCTTCCAGGCACAGGAAATTACAGGTCAGATTCACTTTCAAGAATCCTGC
>NW_009190738.1:26597-52618 GCF_000690835.1 Fulmarus glacialis
CTCTAAGACCTTTAATTGATAGTTTCTTTTCTTACAGACCAGCAACAGTAAACTCCAGTTTCACAATATAGTTTCAGAGTGAAATACATACTCTGAATAAATATAAAGAGATTAAGTAAAAATCTAGTCAACATAAACCACTTCTCTTCAAATTCACTTCTATAGCCCACTCTATACACACATATTCATGGACTTGCCTGTTAACCAGTTTGTGAGATGTCACCGTGTCACATGTTACCGTGTGAAAAGTCAACGCAAAACAGAAAAATGAACAAAGCTCTGTCAAAGTGTAGAGGCTACACTTTAAAAATAAAATAAAAAATTTGTATTTTCCATCAGAGTCATCTCAGATGCCACCTTTCTAACAGCAACAAGATTTTAAAAACTCTTAGACAAAAAACAAACAAAAAAATGGCAATAACCTTTCAGAAAGGCAAATATAGTTTGATATTATCTACTCGATCGTGAAGATCTGTCTAAAATTTTAAATACTTGGGTAGTTTTAGTCTTCTAAATGATTAAAGCAGAGGCGTGAGACAAAAATGCCAGAATGAAGAACGTAATATCCAATACTAGAAATATGATCTATGACCTAGCCTTAATGCGTTAGCATACCCATATTATACAGATTTCTGTTTTCTCAAACCTGCTACAGGTAACATCTTCCTAATGCCTCTTTGCCTGTGCCAGTGCTAAATTTAAATTTGGGGTTTTTTTGCTCTTTGTACTTACATCTGTGACAATTACATGCATTAAAAAAGAATAAAATCTAAGTGGACAAAATAAAACAGTGAACATATTACCAATTTTATATATTTATGTTTCTTATTGTGGTTATCACAATACAATTGATACATACTACTTTGTTCTTATAGACACAAATCAGCTAACACAAGTAAAACAAAAACAACACACCACAATCTTTGCAAGATGGAGGTAATTTAATTTAGGCAGATTTAGATGGGGGATATTCAAAAACACACATTCTAAAAAGCAAAAAAAGTAGAATAAATTTTTGTTTGTTTTCTAAAACAACCCCTCTATTAAGTAAAGACTGATGACAACTTTCTCAGCTGAAAATAAATTTAAATTAATCCATATCCAATAAAAAGACACAAGTTAAGAACAAGCAAAAACTATTTTAAATTTTGTTTAACTGTCTAAAGTTCACATTTGTGACAGGCATCTAAAGCTGTTCTTCCTCTACCATAATCGTAAAAAAAAGAAACTACACTGAGAACTAAACATACCTTTTCATGAAATGCTGTAATTAACCAGAGATCGACATCAATGCTAGTGCCTCGTTTCTCTGCACCAATGAACTGCAGAATATTGTCATGCTTCATTCCAGGTAAACTGTAAATTTCATATTCGTTCTGCCATGACTGTTTGTCCTTTAAACAAAAGAACACAAAGAAAGTTAATACCATAATAATGAGAATAAGAGGTACTTTCCATGACAGAAGTTTCTTCCTATAATTTACTGTGCATTTGTAAATGATCTGTCAAAATGACTAAAATTTTTTTTTTAGCAAGACAGAAGAAAGCATAGTGTATGCTATTAACATTATGAGGCTGATTATTTAAAAATTACAAATCTTTAGACTAATAACAATATTTGTGCTACAAACTACTGACCTAACATATACAAAAATATGGAAAACTGTCTTTCTTCACATATATTACATATTCATATATAGTGGAAAATTGTCCGAAAAACTTAAATTTGTTGTAAACAGACATCAACTGTTGAAAACAACATCAACTATCACAGATATGAACCATGGAAACACAAAGCTATAGATTAGGATTGGAGTCTACATACTGCAAATCATTACAATTGCTTTAGTCTTAAGAGCATGGTTCAATTTTTATATTTTATTAATCTACAAGAACCCCATAAAGAATTAGAAATAGATTTTCCCTCATTAAAAATAATGAACAAAGCCTCAGATTTAATTTATGTTGTACTGATGGCTGAAACCAGCATAAATACATGCCATTTCTCCTAGAAGAGTAAGAACCTGCAGATGTATTTATTCAGCAAGTCAACACTTGGTTGATCATCAAAAAACACAAGTACATTTCACCTCAAGTAGCAGTGGGTGTTTTTAATTAATGTAAAATCTATCCTGATATCTTGTGTATGATCACTTTGTATTCTTCAACTAGACTGGGTCTTAAAATTGTGAGTACAATCTATTCTAAAACACGGCTTTTAGAGGGTACTTGCTGGGAAGTAAATATTATTTCACTTAATTGAGGCATATTTAATTCGAACAATCACCTTACGGGTTTGCATTTCAGGACATTCCTTCCAAGTACAATTTAATTTGAAAAATATTAACAAATTCTTCTCAACTGATTGAGAGATGTGTGAGAGCTGCTTAAAACTATTCATGCCAAATATGCATTTTTATGACTAGATATATAAATTTCACAGAGTTTATGTTTCAATAATGTTTGCTGCATTAGAATACTTATTTTAATTCAATAAAACTCTACCTGCACATTTTTCAGCTCAACAACGCTTCCTGCATTTCAGAATTTCTTTGAACTATCTAGATTTACAGAATATATTGAAAATTCTCTAAAATAAAAGCCTCTTACTGTGACTAAAAAAGCTGGTTTAATATTACGATATTACAAGCAACACAGGACACTAACTTCTGCTCACCTGAATAGGGAATATTTTGACTGCAACATACTCATTTAGTAGTTGAGCTTTCCATACACAACCAAATCTTCCCCTAGCTTTGATCTCTAGTAACTGCAATGGCTTCAAACCCATCAACGGTGAAGGTGGTGGTGGTCCAGGATCCTGAAATCAGGTTAAAACCCTTAATTAATTTTGCTATTGTATGTGCTATCTATGATGACAGCACTAGAAATAAAGGCTTGTAAACTGAAAGAGACTTGGTATCATATACCCAGCCCCTTTGCAACAAATTCCCCCAAACCAACCAGAAACAAAACAGCAACCCTTCTCCACAGGAAAGAAAAATGAGATTGTAAAACATGCTCAGAATTAATGTGCAAGTGACAGCAACAACAGTTACAGTCTAAATCTGTCTAACCAGGTGTAAAAGCACAGCAGAAATTAAGGAATAAAGATAATCGAGCTTTACTTGCTGCTTTTTTTAAGAGAGAATTAAAATAAGCACCTTCGATACGTTTACGGGTTTTTTGTTTGTTTATTTGACATACACTTGACCTGTTTAATCCTTTAGTTCAACGGCCTGGTGACTTGACTCTACACAGCCACGAAGTCCGTTTCCACGTGACTAACGCTGCATCCCCTCAGCCATCAGCCGGGAAGCAGATGATGCCTACACAGTAATTTGGTTGGGGGCAGCAGTGCAGAGCTGAAGTGAATCCCCTCACTGTCTGCAGTTTTCACGTACTGGTTCAGTTCTCGCAAGCCATTGAGCTGATACCACTACAGCTCTACTTCAAAAACTCCACTGCTTACTGGGGATGTGAGGTTGCGAACCAATATGTAGGCAGGCCATGCCACTACAACGTCTTCCAGTACGTAACTAACATTTTTTTCATTCAGAAACCATTGAACCACATGCGTAGTGCAGACATTTGGCACAGGAAACCAAACACCATCATCTCCACAGTCAGCCCTCCAAGCCACACGAATGGCGGTGTGAGGAACCACAGGACCGATGCTCCAACCTACCGATCCACTTCTATTGCTCCCAACTTTTGCTAATGTAGATAGTCAATATGTTACTGAAATGTGAGTACTGGGCTGTACCCCAGAAACAGAACTGGAATTAAATTTAAGAGATTGTCTTGTCATATCTTACAGCGTTTATACTTTACTGACGGGCTAGCCCAACAATTCCTTTTCAAATATGACAGCACAAGCTGGGAAGTACAATTGCAATTGAGATAGAGCTTCCATACAGCTATCCATATAACCACCGATATTGCTACAGATTTGAACAATTTCCCTTTCTGGGAAAGAAAGTGTGACAGCTTATTGAATATCTTGTATTATATACATCTATTACATATTGAGTATCATACACATCATCTGAATATAACAAGTAGATTTTCTACTGTATTGCCAAAGATGTGCTTCTTTCTGGGCTGTCCTTTTCTCTCCAATCTACTATGTTAGATTATCTTGTACCTATGTAACTTCTTCCCCACCTTGAACAAATACATCAGACCCATTTACATATGCCTCTGCATCAAAGAATATTACCCTATGCACAAATCCAGAGAAACACACTCTCTTCTGTCTGATCCCTGTTTTCTGCAGGAAATTAAGTCAAGTTCTGGTGTGTAGTGGTCACCAAGCAGAATTACCAACACTGCAACCATGAGAAACAGCTCCACCTTCCTTCCACACCCCTTCAAATTAGTTTAAACCACGACTTGTTCCTCAGTCCAAATTATTATGGAGAACTGCAAATGTCAATGCCAGCGGTGATAGTGTGGGGGCAGACTGCTGGACCACGGATGGGAAGAGGGTGAACGGCTGCTTTTAGTGGCAGTGCAGGTCTATGGAGACCACAAAATTGTACCAGAAGTCTCAATATTGCATATGAAAGAAACAAACGTACAAATGAAAGTTAGGTGTTGCTTTTAAATTATACCCACACTGCAGAATACAACAAAAAAACCCCTAAAGTCTACTGTTCAAAAAACCTCCAAAACATACATTTGGCTTCTCTGTTTTTTCCCAAAGAGTCACAGCTGTAATGCTGTTTTAAAGAGAAAGAATGAAAAACACTAGAGTAGTTTCTTCTACAAACAAATGAGAGTACTCAACAGTTAAGTATTTGAGCACTTCAGTTCGCAACATAAAAGTCTTGTGCACGTTAAAGACATTTTCTGAACAACTGTGGTTTTAAGTATACTTTACTGTTGTGAGAATGGAGACAAGTGCTTCTGTATCCAACACCAGTTTAGAGTGGTTTAAGTGCAGGAATAAATAACCATTCTCTTGTTTCTTATTAAGCAATAAATACATCCTTCAAAAAGAAGAAGTTTCATAGAGAGACAGATTTATAGCAATTTAAAGACACTGTAACCTAATTCCACAAATTAATAACTGTAAAAGAAAATATAATGTTTGAAATTCAAATTAGAGACACATGACAATATTATCCCCAAAAAAGTATAAAATCTTTTCGCAAGTATGACAGCAACAGATGCTTGAAGTTGTTACATCAAAATTGCTGGGTTTAAACTGGACAAACAATACAGAAAATGAAGTTTAAGAGTTAAGTTTTCCCTTCCATGCTGCCTTTCATTCAATGCCAAAGCCCTTTATGAATATTTCAGGCACCAGGGAAATCACTGTCCTCGATTTGTAATAGTTATCAGTTACAAGTGAAACTAGAAACAAGATGCCCAAATTTACTCACAAAAGCCTACTTTAATTTGTAAAAAAACCCTGCTATTTTTAAGAATCCTGAGCACTGTGCAGTATGTGGGGATTTAACACCAGGCAGACAACTTTAAAAAGTTTTGAACCTAGTGACTTGCCCAAATTAAGAGAACAATCTGTGGGAAGTAACCCCAAACATAATTTTTCTTTAGTGGCTAGAACAATTCCCTTCCCTTTCCACACCCTTCACCCAAAAAATCTGTCGGTATTTTGAAGGACACTATGTGAATTTTTTCTCAGCCATCAAGCAAATCACCACTTAATACTTCTCAAAGATTTGATGAAAAAAATTACAGCATTTATCACATGAGAGAAGGCAATAACTCCTCAGTAAAAAGTGGCCAGCAAAAACTGGTGCTTCTTACTTTCACACTAGACCACGGTACTTCTCATATACCTGAATTTCGTATTACCTAGAAAATCCTGGCATTTCAAAATATTTTCCCACTACCTTATATAGCAACCTCCTGTGGTTCCCTGCACATTTCCCTTTTGTGTTGAAACATTTTTATGAAGTCAAAACTTCCGGCGTTCTTTTGAAGAAGCAACACGCACCCACACACACAAATCAAAACAAATCTGATTTTAAATGGAAAGTATAATTGCCTTCTGTTAACATAACTAAAAAGAATAGTTTTCCAGGTTTTTTCTGATTTTTTTCTAAACAACTTTGTTAAAAATCAACAGGCATTTACTCAAAAACTACAGGTACTATTTTTATACAGAAACATTCCTTGACAGTATTTTCAACTTGCTCTACTTCTAAGCAAAAATGTTTAACATGCCACTGGCATAATTATTTTTGTATGGCTTTTTAAAATCATCTCTGTGGTGCCGAGGATGATGATATAATGTGAGTAAAGATATAATGTGGATATATTAGTCCGACAGCTTGCCACAGCTGTCAAAAAATAAGGGCCCAGTTTCCCGTTCCCAAGCTTTCCCTGTCCCTTCCCTTGGACTGATATTGTGTGACCACAGAGCAAATCAAGGCAATACGCTGTATTGCCAGAGAGATTTTATTTATTTATTTATTTTAAAAATCAGGTTAGTTTTCTGATAGTTTAGCAAATTGAATCCGTTTGCAACAAGGTCCAGGTTAACACAAAAAGCACAGCAAGGCAGAGGGATGCAGGGCTGTCTTCTAGGAGCAGCAAGCCACTGCCCCATGTAACTTCATCCCAAGTACTGCACCTTCTCAAAGACATGCTCTGTCCTATCCCCGGGGCAGTTAGCAAAGGCAGCAGGAACACTCCTGCTGCACAATGATCTACTGCCAGATAAAAAGCAGAAGCAGCTACACTGGCAAAAAGTACTTGAACTGACTGGGTCATACGATGCATATTACTCAGACAACTAAGCTTTACTCTTCCTACAGCTCAAAGCCATTGATCATTAAAACCGTAAGTTCAGGTTGTATGGTAATCTCAAAATTATGGACATCTAGTTATGTTGTGCACTGTAAGGTTTTCAAATCTTGAACCGGGCTTTTTGGTTCTGATTTTTATAGCTGTGAGTTGCAGTCAGCAGTCAGGTAGTGCATACTAGTCATAGCACAAAAAGAACAGAGAGAAAAATATTCATTAAAGAACGGTAACTTCCAAAAATAGATTTCCCTAAGTGTCTTCAAGAATGGTTCTCATGATCAGAGAGAAGCTTAACAAACATGAAACTACAAATCCATTAAAAATGAGACCAACTGAACAGATTGTTTAAAGACCTGCCCCAACACAATCCGTCAGCCCTTGAGTTTATCTCCAGTCACATCTCTCATATGGCAACTGAATCAGGCGACCCATCATGTACAATAAAGGGAAAAAAAGACCAATTAACCAAACGGGGTTGTACATAGACACATTTCTCTTTCCTGACTCCAAAATATAAACACATTCTCAAACTTCCAGAGCACATGCAAGTTTTCTTTGTTAAATGGTGCAACATTTCCCCTTGGTTACATTTATTCTGCAGCTTGTATTGTGAATATGGTTGACAAGTTCTCATTGAAAGAGTCTGATGACTATCTTGGTTGTTTCCTCCCTTTCTAGTTTGGGACTGGTTCATTTTCAAACAGGTGATCTGTAAAGTTAAGGTCCAAATACAGTAAAAGGAGTCAGAATTCCTAAATTTTGTAATTATTCTAAAATTGACTCTCTGATTTGTATCAAACTACATTTCTTTTCAATGGCAACGATTTTTCTCTTTTCACCCTTCAAAATCCTCTATTTTATCATACACTGCAAACATATTCCCCAAAATAACATAAAGAAAGTAGTTAACTTGTAGGCAGGATACTTCAGCTTCTTCCTTAACTGAGACTGTCATTTGAAGCAAAACAGTAATACAAATAGAAGGAACTCTGATAACTCTCTACACATGCAAGATATTCAGGAAAATATTTAAATGGCACCATTCTATTTTCTTCTAAATTACATTTACAAGACATTTCAGCTATTAATTAGAGACCTATAGAGACTACGGAGATTGAGCATTCATATTACAACTCAAATCTTGACTTTTTTGATTTAAAAGCCTAGCAATAATGGCCAAGTTTCTGAATTAACAGTTTTCAGTTATTTGTAGTTTCACACAAAATATCAGTAATTTAATACAAGTGAAAATAACTTCTGGCCAGTGAAAAAGTCGAAGCAGAGACTTAATAGTGAAAAACATTTTTCTTCAGGTAATCTATTTCTCCGAGCTGCTGAATCACACAAAAACCCATCACATCACGCAGAATCACGACATGAAGACCACACACCTCGAACGGTTATAGGCAGTTCACAGGTGGGAGATGAGAACAGATACCCGAAGACAGGACAGAGGTGGGCAGGACATGCCGTTTTCTTCCAGGGCAACCCACTACAGCGAGACTCACAGTCCCTGCCGGCTGGACTGCTCCCACAGCCAGAGACTGAGGTTACCAGCAAACGCTGTACCAGCAGAGCCCTTACCACTGCTCATACGATGCGGCACGTGGGTGGACGTGACACAAACGAGCTAGTCGGTAGATGAAGAACCACAAACTGACTATGCCTGGTGTATTTCATTATCAATCCCTGCAGACATTTAACGCGGTAGCCTGAGAAATTATAGTAAATTTTAGGAAAGGTATGCACAGCAGACTAAATCTGGATTTTTAAATCACACATGCTTACAAATTTCTTGTCCAAAATACTGAAAAAATGTAATTCATACCAAAACAACTTCTTACATGTCCACAGAAAAGTTCCATAACCATGAACAAACATCAATGCATCTTACCTCAATCATTATATGAAAGGCGTGCTTGTAGAGAGGGGAAAAAACACAGGCAAAAGAAATTACTATTTATACCAAGAATGGGATGAAAAACAGCTTATAAGAAAAGAGACAAAATCAATTGTTTGTGAATTAACAACAAAAATATTCATGGGGATAGCAATACTTCCTTGTACTAATAACAGATCATTTAAAATAAAAAAAAAAAATCCATCATTGATATGTTAGCAAAGAAAAATGGGCAAAAAAAGATTATTATACTGACCATCATCTGAATTGATCTTATTATTAAAACCAGAATTGTCCATTATGTATACATTAGATGTATAAACAGTCATGTTACTACAAAACAGTATATAAACCCATGCAGAAAATAAAACATACATACAAACACAAGTTATGCAAACTTATTTCTTGTTATGCTCACAGCTGTACAGTAGAGGGCAGCGTTGTATTTTTAAAAATTCACTGTAATTAGTAGCTAGCTGTGGAAAACGAAAACTTTTTAATGTCTAAATTATAGCTATACCTTATAAACAAATAGCTTATCATATATTAGCTCTATTTTACTAAGTTTAATCAGTAAATCTGGCATGCTAGAGGTGTAACTAGAACAAGTGAACTTGAAAACACTATATGCAGCATATATAAAGGGAGATTACAATATTAAAGTTTCTTTCAAACAAGTCACATGAATTTACAGACTGTGGAATGAAATCCATTATAAAAACCTAAGTCCGAGAGCACTGTTACTGAAACTTAAGACACATTTTAATGACACACGCTTGTTTGTGCTACTTTCATCTCTTTTTTAATTGAACAATCTCATTGCCACTGAAGCAGAGAAGCGCTGAGACACCTTTGTTCCTCCTCCCGTACTTTTGCCTCATCCATTTTCTTTGCCCTTTATAATTTGATCAGATAGATGTTGCAAGAGCATGAAAACCAAACACTTGAAGTATTCAGCTGCCATGTAACAGCAATCATCCTTTTCTTCACTCTTTGTCTTTACATTCTTAGGATGCTACAGAGCACGGGGCCAACAAGAGGCTTTTCTCTGCGCTTGAAAACTATCTAGCATACACTTAGCATTATCTAAATAATTAATAATAGAAGTGCTGAAGTATTTCTTGAAGGCTAGATTAGTTGGGAGTCAGATTTATAAATACTGTAGTAGAACTTGCTGCCACTGACAGAGCACTACAGAACACTGGAGCCCAACGTGATCACTCCTCCACCTCCCGCTGTTGGTCAGCAGACCACCGGAGATGAGGACAACACCCACCCCAAGAGTCTGAAGCAGATTCTTGCAAGACTTGTACAGCCTGCAAGTATTTTGGGGCACCTCATAAGGAAAAAAAGGCCCCCACAAAAAAACCCCACCATCTTGAACAGGTTTTCAGAGTAGCTGCTCATCTTCACCTTCAACTCTCTGTGAGCTGGTAGTTCCAGTAGAATGACAGCTATTCCACATATACTTAGAAAAACTACAAGTAAGAATCCGTAGCACAAACTCCACAAACCATGAGCACAGTCACTGAAAGGAGTTCCTCCTCCAAGCCCCCCATACTCCTTTGCCAGAAACAGCAGCCAAGCAAAATAAAAGTATTACTCCATCTGTGAAACTGATAGGGAGCGGCTACTGAACAGAGTAATAGAAATATCTCTCTGTACTCATATTTCAACTAACTCAAGTAGTCAAAGAACAGACAATAACTGTTTAAAAAAAAAAAATCAAAAAGCATTGCTTGTATGAAATAGTTATTCAACAAACGTCTTTCCTGTGGCTGTAAAAAATCTACTAGTCATTTTTTTCAGGCCCATTTGCTATTAAAATTCTCCAGCTCCTGAGAATTATGTAAATTCCTCAGAAATAAGCAAAAAGATACACGAATCCAACCTTTTTGCTCTTACCATAATAAGAAACTGCAAACATGAAACTCTGAGAAATGAGTCCTCTCCCATGCCTCTCACTACTCTTTTAAGCTTCCCCAAAACACTAATAAATTAGACAAGCATGAAAATTTTCAAAGAGAGATTTATGCACATCCTAGACCTTCTGATTTTAAAATCATTGTCCTTCCCTTCAGACTACAGACCACCACCTCAGACATTTCATTAGAAATGCAACTATCACCAGTTTAAGCAGTATCAGGCTATTACAGAAATGCAAATATGTGCTTTCTTATTTCAGGAACTAATACAACTCATAAATAAAAATTGGGAGCAATTAAACCCCTCCCAAAATAGCTATCATCTACACAAATGTATACAAACACACTAACTTCCTATTTACACTGCCTGAAAGCTACTTCTAAAGGTTTTATCAGGGATTAGGGAAATGATTGTGATATTTGTAACCAATTAGACCACAAAAACAAGCAGTGTGGTCTTTTCCAAAACTTGGGCTATCCACAACCGTATTCTGAACTTCAAACATGTCACAAAGTCTTTATAAACATGGTGTTCAAAATAAATGCAAGTTATTGTATTACAAATTAATTGCGCTGATTCCTTCATTTGTTCCTAACTAGTACCCTAAATATGACATCCGCGTATTCACCCACAGTCCCTCAATCTCTTCGGAGAATGTAAGGTAAAATGAAGTACTTTTGTATACCTTGTGAAAGCTGTAATTCTTATTCATATAGTGATATAAAAGATTACCGGAAAGACATCAATATAAAACATTCAGGAGAGCATATCTGAGGATATGCAGCAAACTGGACTTTATTATGAAAAATTATTAAAAAGCTCTTGAAGGTAGAGTACCTGATTTCAGACTTCACCGAGGTCAGTATTTCAGCCTTCCTATGATTGTTCCAAAGCACTAAGACTATAATCTAAATGTGGTCTTGATAATGTAGATTATTTTGAATATTACTGTTTACAACGAATGAACAACAGAGAGAAACTCTTCAAGGTAAATTAAACATAGTGCTGTAAAAGCCTTCAGTGTCTTGACAGTTGTTAAATGCGTATAAGCCAAGTCAACATTTATGAGAAGACAAGAAGTACTGCCTACATCCAGCCTTATCAGACAGATACACATCATCTTGCACCAGCCTCTCCGACCCACTCTGTACAGTGGGTACTCCTAAAATTAAACCAACTTTTTAATAAGCCAGGAATAAGGTATAGTATTCAAAGCATTTATAAGACAACACTCTGCTTGAATCAATGCAAAAGCACAAAGTAACCTGAAGTTCACTCTAGAATTACATTTGAAACTTTTTTAAAATTTTAATTGTACTTTAATTATAAAGTTCCCTTTAGGCTGCCATTCAGGATAAGATACCATTAAGTCCGGATTTGTATTTTCTTACCTCTTGAAGATTTAAAAAAATACACGCTTGCATTTATGGTTTATTTAAATGGAGACAGCTCATTCTGAAAGCAAATTGAGAATTCAGGAAAGTAATTTTTAAAAAAAATTTTTTTTTAAAGCTATCAAGATTTAGAACCAAGGTTCTGGACGTCTAGCTGCATACTGAGCATTGAAAAAGCATGCATCACTTTATTTACTTGGTTTTCAATTATTTGTCATACAAATTCTTCCCTCTGTTAAAGATTTTAAGGAACTACTTGTATTGTAATAGCCCATGAATTCTAAAAGAAAGATACAGTTACAAGCTATTTACTTACTACACATTAAGGACTCCTTATCTATAGTAACTTTCCTACTACATTCTCACAGTACCCCTGTATTTGTGTTCTGGTTTTTTTTCCTTTAAAGAACCATATCATAGTTGTGCCTCACAGTACCACAATCAAAGGATAGTAACCAGATCTTTCTCCTGTGTCATTCCAGCTATTGATTGGAATCAATTATGGAAGACATTCTTATTAGTCCTGAAGGTATGGAATGCAATATTAGAGAATGTGAAATCACGCACACACCTAGCAGTCCAAATCTTGAGATCATTCAGCTATTCCTTATTAATACCAACATCACCACTCATTGTATCTTAATC
Organism: Fulmarus glacialis; assembly: GCF_000690835.1. NCBI lineage: Eukaryota > Metazoa > Chordata > Aves > Procellariiformes > Procellariidae > Fulmarus > Fulmarus glacialis. The sequence goes on from NW_009190738.1 coordinate 39,243, forward strand.
ATTCATTAATCACTGATACATACCCAACCTTAATTCCTTCCTAACTAGCCACAAGCTCTAACTCAGTCTTTCTCTCTCTCTTTTTTTTTTTTTTTTTTTTTTTTTTTAAATTCTTCCTCTTTCTGAACTCCAGCTTTTCTTTGTTGATCAATCTCTTTTCCCATTTCATATAAGCACCTGGCCTCTCCTCCATTTAGTTTTCAAGTAGTTATTAATCTTCCTAGGTTTGGAGTAAGTCATTGTAAAAACACCTCTCCCTTTCTTATTCTTAATTTTTCAAGTGTTATAATGTTTCTATTAAAATACTATAACAACAACAAGAAAAAAAATGCAGCTGGAAGACAAAAATGGAAAAAACCTGAACACTTGATTTAATTTCTTCATTCTTCTTCAGCGGCCAACTGTAATTTTCCTAGTGTGGCAAAAGGATAAAGATTATTCCAGAAATTTTAAGTGCACCAGGTAGACTATTTTATGCGCTAAAAGTTAATTTACATAATAAAAACAACAAATGAAAATCTTTTCCAATGCCAACCATAAAAATTTTCCCATTACTAACTACTTTTTGAAAACAAACCATTCAAGTTACACACACGCAGTCGCCAAACTCCTTAGCACAGGTCTGGTGGCCTAGACCAAATGTCTGAGGCCAAAAACTGCAGCAAAGAGCGGTGCTTGTTTTGTTTTATGTTCTTTTCCTATTAGTTTCCAACACAGAATTTGGTTTTCCACTGCTACACATGCAGTCGGACCTGCAGTCAGTAGTTCAGAATATGTCTTGCATCTGCCACTGCTAGAGATTTTTCTCTTTCATCGTTATTCACCTCACATTATGTGATACTGTTTTCAATTCTAATTTCTTACACTGAAACTGAAATATCAAAACCATGATAGAGCTACAAAGATCTTTTCATGTTTGGGTGTCTTCAGGAAAAGATACACTGAAGAAAGACTATCATGGTATGGTAGTGAAGGGAGCCATACCGAAATTGCCATCAACCAAAATCACAAGAGTACTTTTTTTATGCTCAAAAAACTTTTGAGACCAGAGGGGCAAGATCAGTATCTCTTTATATTTGATACATGTGCTTCAATTACTCTTAATTCTTGGTTCACATAGCACATGACTCTGAAGACAAGGGATGTTCTCCATATACATAGGACCAGTGAGGTTCATCCATATGGGGTTAAAAAAAAAAAAAAAAGAAAACCAAAAATGAAGCACATAAAAGATTACTGTGCTCAATATAGGGAATACTGGGTGAAAAGCTTAAAAGAAGTGATATATAGGAGGTTAAAAGCAGAAGACGTAGCTGTATTTTTCAACTGTGTAACCCTCCTCACTGTGAAGAGAAAGAAACGGTAATTCCTAGCAACTAAGTTTGCTTTTATGGACACTCTAATAGACAGGATCCGTTTAAATTTAAAATCCAGTTTTTAAATTTCTGGTAACACCAAACAGGCCCCGATCAGGGCTTTCTTGTGCTTAGTGATTAAAAACAGGAAGCATCTTTGACCCAAGTAATTTCAAACGTTTCAGAAGAAAGCACAAAAATAGGTTATGAAGACATTTTGTGAATCTGTAAAGCTTTTTTCCAACCCTCTCAACATATGACTCGTATTTTAAAAACAACACAAAACAAAAAAAGCTACTCTGATCCAATAAGATATTCATAACTTGGGCACTCAACAAAAAGTACAAGAGGTTAATCTCTCTTTGCACAGTATGGATGTAAAATGTTGGGAGCCACAGCTCTGTGAACTGATAAAAAACAAAGGTGTTACTTGTGTCAGTTATGCTGTAAAATAGGTTATGGTCCTATCTATCAGATGACAGAGCGGTAACACCACAGTTGTAATAAGCACTGGCTGACAACTCTGGCCCAAGCTCAAGAGATGTAAAAAATAAATGAGCATAACATATCAACTCCTTGCCATCCACATTCCTATTTCTACAGGAATATTAGTAGGACAGTGTGGGGAAATCTAAACTACATCTCATTTGAGAGTGAAAGCCTTAGTCTGCAAAGATGGTATGTTTCATTTTCAGTGTACCTGGTGCTCATGAGTGAAAATTAACCGGGTAACTAATAATGATGTAAAACTAATCATGATAAAAATCAAGATTGGCACTAAGGTGTGAATAGCCCGATTGCCTTTAACATCTAAGAAACATACAAACAAAGCACTCAAAAATGAGAGGCACTAAATTAAAATATTGCTAGATGAGTACTCAAAAGTTAGGAAATACCAGAATTAAGGTTTCAAATGTAATCCCAAATTGACACCATACACTTACGCATCAATTTTAACATTACGAGTAGCTCTTTCTACATAAAAATACACAGATTCAAATATTTAAAATATTAATCCATTTTTTGGTAAATTTGGTCAGACTTATGAATATATGTTTGCTGCATGACTAAACCCAATATAAATAAGAAAATGAAATAGTTTTACATATATATATACACATACGTATTTAGCAAACTTACATTTGTTAATAACTCATTTAAGGATTTAAAGAGTGACAGATTTTACAAAATTTGACAGTCAGCTTTAACTAGATAGCACCCCACACAATAAAGTGAGGCATACAGTTAACAGCACAAACAGGAGACAAAGAAGTACGTAAGCCAGGACTAATGGCAGCGGCACCTCAGAGCACACAGCTCTGCCGTGGCTGTCCCGGACACACGCCTCGGGACCCGCTGAGCACTTCTGACTCGGATACCAGCAAGGAGCGGCTCAGCAGTTACCTACTCTAGTAACCCCCTTGTCCCCTCTACCCAAATACTGAAAGAAAGCAAGAATGAAACATGTAAGGAGCAAACAAAAATATCTACTGCTTTGCAGTCTTAAACCAAACACATAAACTAACTCTACTACATGAAATTTTAAAATAATTATCTGTACATTCAAAGGGAATATAAAGTTAAGTTAATCCACATAGCTGTGAACTCAGCTCAATTTGTGTAGGAACTGCCTGCCTGATACATGCATGTACCATGAAACAATTTTTACTTTAAAAAAAAAAAAAAGAAGTTGTTTGCTTTTTCTCAGATGTTTGTCCTTTATATTTCACTACAGGTTCAAAAATTTTTTCTAGCATATTTCTTCCTTTTTTTGAAATATTCCAAACAATTTATTTCCCTTTTGCCCTCTGATTTTTTATTTACTTATCCCTTCTTCTCCTAATTCTTCCAAAATTTCTCAATTCTTCACTGTCTCCTTGTTTTTACCTTTTGCTTATTCCTCATCTCCTCTTTAACTTCTACTGAAAGGAAGATTAGTACCAGGGCGTACTGCACCTATGTACTAAGTACTAAGTACTTAGGCACTAAGTACTCCCAGTGCCTTCTGGGAATAAACCGAGTAAAATGAGATAACCTTTATCTGTATCTCAGAGAGAAATCCCTGTTTTCTAGTGAGTATCTGCTATACATCTGATCTATCCATTCTACCATTTGCTACAGAAAAATTTAGAAAAGAATCCATTCATCTACAAACTCTACTCATGCCCTCATTATTAAATATAATATTAATATTTAATATATTAATTGCATAAATATTTAAATGTTTGTTTCATGGTTATAAAATTACTAATACTTTTCCCTCTCTTCCTGCTTCCTCTGCCTCCTGTTCAAATCAGCTCTAATCAAATTTGAAGTGGGAAATACTGCTCTGCTGCATATGGGAGAATATTTATACATTCTATTTCCATAATAATTTCATTTAGTTTTTCAGGCAGAAGTAACTTTTCCTGACTTTCCACATCAAACCTTAATGCCTATTCACCACAAGATAAGAAAATGTTATTACACCATAACTAGCTCAAGCACCAACATATACTTATCCCAACAGATACAATCTGAGCATTAACAAAACAGGTTATTACCCTATTTATTAAAAATTTATGACGTGTCCACTCCTGTACCAAACACAAACCATGCAAGAAAAGAAGTACAATAAAAAGAAGGAAGGATATAAAAATTCACGTTCTTGATATCACACACGTATTTAACACTTGCTTGCTTTTCTATCACTTTATCCATTACTTATTTAATTTCTTTAAGTCTAGAAGGGAAATTACATGCTGAAATTATTCACACAACTAGCAGTTATGAATTTGATCTTACAGTGAAGACTACTAGGTTGATGTAAAGTCCCAAATACATAAAAATTGAGATGGATGAAATAATTATGCTAACAGATTGCATGAAGTTTGGGGATCTGCAATACTTTCTGCAAGGACAGGAAACATACTTTTTTGCTCTAAATTATGTTCTTTTCATTTGGCAAGAACATATGCCCACTGCCTCCCCGCAAATTTTTCTTATCTATTACTACAAAACTGACACCAAACAGTTTTATTTATCAACCACAGGCAATACTGCTTCCTGGAACACCGTGAAGTCAAGCAGTAACAGTGAAAATATCACAGAAGCTGGCAGTACAGAGCAAAGACATACAAATCCTTTTAAAATGCAATCCTACCAAAAATAACAAGTGTTTTAATTTTATTTAATCATAAATAGCATCATCGTATTATCATTGTACGAGAGGCAATGCATTTTGAGTGGTCACTGCACTGACTTAGGAAGCTTAGGTTCCATTCCTACTGCAAAAACCCAAGTGTTGTGGGACCCTGGGCAAGTCGTTTCTCTCTCCATTTCCACTACCGCATTTTGTTCATCTTTCCTACTTTGGTCTGAAGTGTTTGCTGTCTTAACTCTTTTCATAAAGGCCTTCTAATCTCAGCTGAATCTCTAGACATAACTAGGAAGAGGAATTCTAGTATTAATACTAATTACATTACAGAATCAGCTGGAGCCTGACAACAGCAGGAACTATGCACATGCAGCCAAAAAAGGTTTGCTTTGATGCAACACAGCCAGTTTACATTTCAAATTTGGAGACCACAATCTCATAATATTTTCTAAGCAAAACACAAACACTGCTAGAACTGAAACTTCTTAAGACAAAACACAAAATACATAAACAAGTAAGAGGAAAAAGACGACAGGAATCACAGTAAGGCCAAGAGCTGAGCTAAGCCCTGGAACTATGCTTCAACTGAAGATTTTCTTTACATTCCCTTTAAATGTTACCTGTATCCCAGTCCCATGCTTTTTTAAAAATAGTTAAGCTTCTACTACATACTATTTTCCATTCACTGCAAATTGCCATTATGAATTAGAGTCTCTCCTTCAATTTTGTTTTAAAATAAGCATTACATAGAGCTCAACCACAAGTACCTGAGCGCAGCCGTACACAACTTTCAGACAAGCAGTCCTTTTACCTACGTGGGAGTACAAACTTCCCACACACTCTGGCAATACTGCGTCTTTGCCATCTGAAGTTTTGTGTTTAGTTTTTCCCCTCCAAAACACACAGATGTGTAAAAACATTAAGTAGTTGCTAACACATTGATCAAATACCAATTAATTAAAGGAGATAAGGCTATTTAAGTAAAGCTTAATTTTCTCCTTTTGCGGCTAGCAAGCATTAGCACCTCTAAACAAGGAAAGTAACAGAAGACTTCAGCCATGGGACAGATGCATACCCCTTTCTCTCCTCTCCTCTTCAGAAAATGGTTTTATCATTCAAAAAACCAAAATGCAGCAACTTACTTGGGTTGGAACGAGTACTGGAGGATACGCTAGCTTGTGATGTCTGTACATCCAAAATGAAAAGAGCACAATCACTGCAATTCCCATTATAGGCACCAACGAATAAAGCAAGGTATTGAACAGAGGTGGCTTAGGTGTAACAGGATTGGAAGTTGCTGGGGAAAAAAAAAAAAAGGGCACAGCTTCTAAGAATCGTAAGTCATCCAGTGCTTGAAATGTCTAGCATCCTGATTTTCTAAAAATTCTTGCATCAGCACAACAGGCTAACAATACTTGATTAAACAGTGTACTCTAATAAAAACAGACACATATTTAAAAAGGCAGCATTCTGGAAAGCGCAGAAATAACTTAGATCCCCAGATTTACATATCAGCACATCTAACTTTTTTGTGCTTCTAAGCTCTGCCTACCTACAGCGTGTAAGAGGTGTTTGTATTTTAAAAAGATTGCAAGAATGCCATCACCTAATGAACGAAAAAAGAATCAATACAGAGGTTTAGTCTTTGGAATGTGTACAATAAGATGTCATTAGTAAGTAGAACAGGCCAGAAATAATTTGCCAACATTTCTATGCATTGTTGATTTGCTGGAAGTAAAAGCTCTCTAGCTGAAGACACTCCCATAGGACCTCCAGAAAGGCTCCAGAGAAGCCGTGCTTCTGAGGCAGCTGGTACAGGGGCAGCCACAGACCCCCGGGGCAAAAGAGGTTTCATGAGAGTGAAGAAGAATGTCAGTTATTGCCTTAGCAGCATCACTGACAAAAATGACAAGAATATCTCTTGGTTCAACAAAGGCCATTCTAATCTCATAGAAAATGTTATTCAATTTCATAAACAACTTCCTCTGGCTCTTTGGTACACAAGACATTTGCTGTTTTCAGTTCAGTTATTAATGTTATTCAGTTTTACAACAAAGATTAGATTCTTGACTGGAAGAAGATACGCAATAATAATCAAATAATCTTTCAGTTATTGTTTTTTAAAACAATTATTTGTTAAGTCTGGCTATCTGATTTTCTTTGTAACCTGAGAGGAAATTCTTTTCCCCTTTTTAAAGGTTACTGTGTCAATTTACAGAGAAACTCAAAGGTCCAAATAGTTTAAAGAAATAGAGGGAGCACTGTTTCAAGAAGAGGCGCATTCATAGGCTGGTACATGCATATAAGGATGATATGGCTTTTAGCCCAGTGATTTATAGACACTTACAGAAGCTTAACTGTACAATTAAGGTAAGATTTGACAGTAACTTCTGTATCTTAAAACAGCCAATTATTTCAGATTATCCTTCCTTCTCACCCTTAGAAAAGAGCTGAAGTACCTTTTATCAATTTAAATTACTCCTAGTATAGAGACCTTTCAAAATTGAAGAAATGAACTGGCAATTTTCTAGGCTCTTTATGTGAACGCACCCAGCACTCTATCATCTGGGAATCAGAAACCTCTGGCAGCAAAAACTGACCACAATATTTTGAAAAGTCTTCTCTCACGAACATGCACAATATTAAATATTTCTGAACTCTGCTAAGCAGTTCCTTCATAAACGTGTTAGACTAACTTACGTTGCGTGACCTCCATTTCTGGAAAATAGAAAAAGCGTTCATTACACATGTTGCCTTCACAACAACAGAAAAATACTTCAGGGCTGTCTTTCTTCTCTATGCAATCATTCCTATAAAAGATAATAATAAAAAAAACTTATTAATCTTAAGCTGGTGGGTTCTTTTGTTCAAGAGAAAACATATGCTCCTATTTAAAATCTAAAGTGAACTTCATTAAATCATGCAGGATAACATACTACCCACGGAAGAGTTAAATCTGAAAAAACAAATTGAAATTTTGTTCATTATTTTATATTGCAATGAAATACCATTAATATTAAAACTGAAATAGCACATTTTTGCCATTTTTGAGACAAAGTTAAAGAAAACCACCAACAGGATGCATTTCAAAAGCTGACAAAAAATACTGAAGGATCTAGATTTAAACAGGACAAACAAATGATCAAATGGCTAGCGTTTAACCACAAATTCACAGTACAGGGTTGCATGGGTTGGAGATAAGTGGAATAAGAATTTTCAAATTTTATTTTATTTATTAGAAAAAGATAAAATTTCTGCAATTTCCCCTGCCTCCATTAGGCTCATTGGCAGGGCTTATTTCACCCAATGAATTAATCCTGCAGGAAAGGAGTTCTATTAACAAATACATTGAAACTGTTCAAGTCAGGAAAGAAAAATAGCAGGAGACAACTGGACAGCAGAAAGAGAAGAACTTGAAAATCCTGCAGAAATGATTGAGGATTTTAAATACAGCTTAAGATTGTCAAAAGAGTTTTGGGTTCATCTTCAAAAATTAGGTTACTTTATAGAACCAGGTATTACAATTACACTGTACTGTAACTTCCACAAAACATTTATTCTTTGGAGTTCTTAATCTGCTGTTGTTTGGAGTTCATCATACTGTAACTCCCTGTTTAGTAAACCACTCTTCACTCCCAGAGATAAGATTTTCTTTAATGGGTATTTTAGACAAACATGACAACATGCATAGTTACAGTTAATGAGGTCTTAGAGCCAGAAAAATTTTTACTCAGTTTTCAACTATTTCCTTAATGTCCCTCCTGCATTTTATTTCTTCTTCCAATTTCTTTTCTTTGCTCAAGGGAGAATTTTAATACCAATTTTTTTTAGACTGTTCAAAGGTACATGTGTAACTAGAGGGATAACAATGCTACAGAACCCAATTCTATTTCCAAATACAAAAATTCTATCTCCATCCTGAAAGTTTAACATTTAGCAGAAATAAACTTAGTTGAGAAATTGTAAATACTCCCACTTCTTCTGCAAAGCTACAGCTAAGAACAGATTTTTTTTAAAAAAAAAAATCCAAACCCACAAAAACCCCAAAGTACTTTCCCACCCGAGTGACTTATAGTTACTAGATACTAGTAGCAACAACTAAGATTTCTTTAAAACCATCTTTCCCCTTCTAGCATAGCCGAATTTCAATCGTACTGTGCAAGCAAGCTTGGAGATGCTTTTCTACTTCCCCAAGAAAGAGATAAATCAGAACTACTGTTCAACTTAGCTTTAAACTGTCATTAAAGGAGAAAACATCCTAGTGTGTGGGGAAACTCTATTTGGTAGAAATGACTATAATAATTTCTTCTACTCATTCAACATTTAAGAAACACAAAAGGAAAATTTTCGAAAATATTGCTAAAAATAATTTCTAAATACATTTTAATGAAGATCTATTATGCATCGATTTTCTTAATTCTCTCCTTTTCCAAACAATAACTGTTTTGGTCAAATAAAACTTAGTACAGTACTTCAAAGAACTATAATACCATTCCTTAAGAGAGTCATGACCTTTATTCAGCCAACATCTAACAAAACCCAAGCCCTGCTGTTACCGCTCACGGGTACTTGCTAGACCATCTGTTATAAAAAAAAGACTGGAATTTTAGAATATTTGATGAATCTTAGAGCTGCTACCGAGGTGAGCTCTTTAATAAATCGGCAAAAAACTTCCACGTTCAATTAAAAAGCAGACACAGTGTGCTGACTTTCCTACTCCAAAGACTTTGGAAAAGTGAACTACAGAATTTTGCATTCCGGTTTCAATAACTATATTTGCATTGTTTGGCAATAACAAGTCGTTAGAAAATCTAGTATTAATGGGCTAGAAAAGAATAAATTAAACACCTGTTTTTTAATATATAGTAAGTAAATAAGAGTCGGTAAAACATGCTATTCTGCAAACAAGGTAAAATACTTCGATGAAGTGAGGTCCCTAAATACAGGTACATGAGCAAAAAAAAAAGAGCATGTGCGTATGCGCGTGCGCATCTAAAAACAAGATAACTATTCATAGACTGCTGTATTATCATTTGTCTCAAGAACTGTTTGCAAAGGGCAGGTTGTCTAAATTATGGACAGCCAAAATAGTTTAAAATTACAAATAAATTTGAAATTTATAGGAAAACTCTCTTACCTGTCATAACAATTGATGTCATCTAGCCAGCAACCTTGCTTCACAATTTCAATTGATCCAGAAATATTCTTCCATGTAGCAAAACAGTGTCGTCTTTTATCTTTATCACCATAACAAGGTTCAATACCACTGCGATTTGTTTTATCTTTTTCCCAATTAGCGTTGTAGTAGATACACTCCTGTGTTTCTGATCTGCCAAGTATAGCACCTTTTAGGAATGAAAAGTAAATCACAATTAAATGGCATTCTGAAGGATGAGACACATGAACAGTCAAAACCAGGATGTACTAAAATATCATACACCACTTGCATCAATATACCCTCTCCCCTCCTTTTTTTTAATAAAGAAAGAAAACATTTAAAGTTCACAAGCACTCCAAGTAAGTGTTGAAACATAAAACAAAGATCTTCTGTTAAGTCAAACAGTGACTTGGATAACTTATCAAGATCTGAAGAAATAAAGAACAAGTTATGGCAATACTTGTCCCTGAATAGCAATAGCAGAGAAAATTTAAAATACTGAACAGTAAAGATTTAGTTATAATATTAGCCAAACAAGAAGTTTTAGCTAGTACAATTTACCAAAAGGCATTTTCGTCTCTTATGTTGTTACATGTGCCAAAAAAAGCAGTTTGCACATGTTAGAAACCTAAACCCAACTAATAAATTCAGTTTTAAGCCATCAACATCTTTTCGCCTAGCCTCCATCTGCAATATAGCTTCTTAACACAAAGCACTGAAGTATAAGACACACTATGCTAAAATAGTGTATTTTATGTCATTCTGATTTGCCAAGTGAGCAACTGGAATTAAGGCCAATACATGTGAGGCAACGGTCCCTAATTTCCAAGGGCAGCGCTGTTTTTTTGCCACGTGGTCCCACCCAGTCAATCAGCTGCAACATAAAAGACTTTAGGTCTTTGTCATAACTCAATAACCCAGTGCTTCCACTCTCAGAAGGCCCAGGGGCACATGACCCCTTCCCACAGTGCGTGCCCAACATACGCGGTGGGATCAACCACGATGGCTGATGTGCAGGCTTCAGGCAATAAAAACCAAGTGGTGTTTGCAGGCCAAAGCACTGGTGCAGTCTGTATTAAACGTGCTGGTGGACCATAATGGACTAGCAGACTGGCTTAACCCATCCTGACAGCATGCGATTTTTTTTTTTTTTTTGTCGTCCCAGTATTCTTAAAAAGAAAAGTTTCTCAACTTTTGAATTTAATTGTGTCTTTTACATAACAAATATAACTGATTCATTGACAACCTACAGCAAAACCCAGCAAATATTAAGATTGAGGCACCTCTAAGAGGAGCTACCTTCATAATTTTAACGTGATATAAATGATCAATCTGGCTTCTGCAAAGGTAAAGGGTTGTTAGGATGCAAAACTGTTAACAAAATACTGGAAGGGAGTAATAACTGGCTTTTACTTCTGTTTTTATCTTGTCAAATACTGCCAAAAGCGTGTCATTAATCTTCATCATTTAACACGTATTAAAAACATGGAAAAACAGAGGGGTAGAAAAAAGAGCTAAAGAGTCAGAAGACTCACTTCAGAATTGAGGAAGGGTCAGGAGGATGACAGAGCACATTTACTTTGCCTGTGCACCCATCTGATATTTTCAGGAGAGACAGGTACATTAGACATCATGCTGAAGATCAGATTTAAACAGAAAAGGTCCTCCACAGCAGTCAGTTTCATACATATTTATTTGTATCACTCATTATCTCCTTTATTTACATATATTCACAATAATTTTGACACACTAGCTATTGCCTTGTAGCCATACCCATACTTCTCATTCTCCTACACAAGGGTATAACAAGCAGAGCAGCTATAACCCTGACTTCTTTTGTGGGATGAAATCTTTGTCATCTAGGCACTCTACCCAACAGCAGCAGGAGGTGAGGGTCAGGGTGACTGGTACACTGGTAGAGGTTTCCTTCACATAACGCCTCCTCAAACACACACAACTGACAGTAAGGTAATTTTTCTCAGAACCCGACTGTACAGGGACCAAAAAAGTTGCACCTCTCAGGGTGATGAGAATTATTTCGAACGGAAAACTGCTGCAGCCCTCGTGAAGTGCAGCACAGGATGTCAGAGTCGAGCACAGTGCTGACCATACTGGGCATCCCACGTTACCACCTTCAGAAACTTTTGACTTTGACGCATTCCCAAAATAGGCAGAGGAAGCTGCTTACGCTTTTTGGGAAAGAGCCTGGATGTTCAATGGGAGAAATGCACTAGCCAGCTGGTGACACTGCGAGATGCAGCATGTTAACTATTATATTCTTTGTGCTGCGATGGCCTGACCTTTACAACTCCCAGCTATGGCAAGAAACAGATGAGGCAACAGATTGAACAATTTGGTTCTGTCAGTGCAATAAAGCAGAAGTCCTGGATTTATCTCATACGTGCCATTCCTTTTCTTCTGCTGCCAAGCCTTGCTTTGAAGGACCATAGACAAGCTGAATTTGATAAAATTCAGAAACTACAGTAAAATTAACTTTGCACAAATATTCTCCTTATACATGTCTTCTCTATAGTCAGGTTTTCTTATTCATTAATGTGCTGAATCAGTTCAACCTATCCAACTGGCCAGCAATCACACTGTTGGTTTAGTGACTTTGGATCTGACTGGAGCATCTAACCGTAATACCTTCTCTAGGGGCTAAGTGGACATTTGCAGAAGGTCTGGCCAGACTAAACTGATGTATGGACATACCAGGACAATCTTGGCTTAACCTTTCGAAGCAGAAAAATGGGAACACAGTGGAAGCAAGGGAAAAAGAGAAGGCGAACCACACAAAGAAGGCAGCCCTGAGCCCACTGCGCAAGGGAAGCATCTGCTTATAACCAGCTCTGCCACCCCCTCCACAGGAATCAAACTCTTAGAGGAGAAGGGCAGCTGGCATTCACAACAGAAGCAAATTTATTTGGGTCCCAGTTTAGGCATAGTGTGTCTATGATGAAACTCCTATACCCATTTTGAGTGCTGACAAATTGCTTTCCTATGAAATTGTCAGGTCCTTGGGAAATCTATTACTGGATCTCAAAAGGCAAAATGCTGCTGTTGAAAGAAGCCATCAGCAAAGCACCAGCAGTACCCTATGGACTGAACTTAAAGTCTGAAAGCTTCTGAGAGGAAAACACATTGAAAAAGCAAAGAATATTCAAGAATATAATAAGAGCTGAGTTTCGGCATGTTAAGACAGATCACATTTAATATATGCTGTTATCATATTGCAGTTAGTGTGCTGCTGTATCACTATACATTTGTGTTCATCCACAACAGCTGCAGTAAGAAAAGAAAACCAACATTTGCTAGTGAACTTCTCAACTGCTGTTAATACAGGATACGCTGTAATTGTTAGCAGTACAGAAAGCAATTTCATTAGAGTGCACGTGTGCAGCCTGGAAAATCTCACCTTAGTAGGAATTTGAAGGACTGGCTACCATTTTTTCAAGCAGAAAGACTATGTGAATGCCTGGGAAAAAAAAAAACCCTAGCCAGTTTTTTTAATTTAATAAAAGGGGCAAACAATGAAATCTATGCATAGCTACTAAGAAGGACTATACTAACACAGCCCTAATTTAGAAAGGGACTGCTGGAAAAAGATACTGGATGAAATATGAATTCTCTATTACAGATACCACTACATTACACTCAGAGGGGAAAAAAAGAGAGATACCAGCTTCTGGGATCATCTAGCTTTATGTAATAAACCTGAAACTGAGCA
>NW_009190738.1:52642-54623 GCF_000690835.1 Fulmarus glacialis
CTGTAAAGCAGTAATGGCTTCCTGACATTTTTAATAAAAAGTCTGAAATGTGATCATGATCTCCTCCCTCATTTCCTGAGAAGACTTCAAAACAGACACCACCCCCCCCCGCAATACTGCTTTTGCAGCATACTTGGTTGGTGACACCACATAAAGGCACAAAGGCTTCCAGTCAAAGAAAAGATGAATCTGTGATTCCTTGCTGGTTTATGAAATCTACCAAAATTTTTAAGGTGAAGTCATGAAAACTGGTGAAAAGGCTACAAAGATTAGTTTGATGGCACTGAGATCAACATCAGTGTGGAAGAAAAACCACCACGAGTCTTCTGAAAGCCAGTCTATATATGTAGATTGCTCTGATGGGCGCTCCCAACGCGTACCTGACACATCCTTAACTAGAAGGGAACTAAAAATAAAATTTCAAACTTATTTCTGCATGCCTTCCAGCACTAAACAGAACTACAGATTTCTTTTCCATCTAGTATGTTTGAGATGCAAATGGCAACACTGAAGTCTGGAAAGAGTAATCACATCTGTATTTCATGGCTGCACAACCTACCCAGACAAGTCCATTACGCTGTACTTGAACTTGATTCTATTATAAGCACTAGTGACAGTATTGGTAAGGATTTATATGCAGGAATACTCATGTCATAGAAAAGGACTTTTTTTTTTTTCCTTCCTGCTTCCTAGAAAACCTAGCATATAAAAGAATAAAAAGGTGAAGTTCGCCCAGGTAGCTAGCTATACTTATTGTAGAAAAGTTATTATGTTTGAGATTAATTATTATGTTTGAGATTAATTTGAACTTATTCTGAGCACCGAGATCCACAAACATATATGGAATGGAGTAATTTATTAGAATAAACTAGTTGAGCAGAACGGCCTGAAGCACCACAGGGACTGGACATTGTGAGCTGCTTAGCAGACAGAACAGCCCATTCGCTAAAAGATCTGAATTGTAACGCACAGTTCTAGGGGAGAAAAAAAGGACAGAAAATGTAGCACAGATAGAAATAGCATCTTGAAAAACCTTCAGTTACTGTACAGGTATCTTTTTCAAGTACTTGTCTATATATATTATTCTATTTGTTTCCGCAGTGATCTCATATATACTTTATAGACTCACAAATGTATCTAAGAACAGACTAAGAATATATACCAAAAAGGCCCAGCTTTGATGTTTCTGCAAGCAGGAAGCAGGTTTTTATCGTTGTGTATTTTTTATGATAACACCCAGGGGAATGTTTCTCAAAGGAAAAATAAAGAGGTTATTTTCAACCTAATAAAGCAAACTGAGTTACAACAGAAAGGACCTTTTCTGTCCTCCTTATACATACCAGTATGTCCCAAAACATATTTGTTGATCTTTAGACAAGTATTAGTCCTATTATCATTGTTCTTAATGCTCGCAGGTCAAACAAGGACAGTACTTCATATAAACTGAGCCAAAGTACATTCATTAAATCCAAACACAACAGCAATTAACTTAACCAATGCAAGAATCAGGAAAAAGATAAACAAGACAGCAAAGTAACAAATCACCTGAACTGTTGTCACACTGCCTCATACAGAAGATGCATATCTCTTCAGACTAGAATTTCTCATTATCATTCTCCTTTTCCGCATGTTCCACCAAGCCTGCATTGTATTAATCAAAAAGTCATTGGGGAAGAATGAAGAAATGCCACCAAACTGCTGCACCTCTGCCAAGAAGTCTGCAAGACTTAAGATCTTTTAAGAGGCTAAAAAGTTAATCTTAAAAATTTAAAAATTGACCTGATGTTCTAAAAGGCTTGTTTCTTTTCCTAAAATAAAATTTAAAAAAAGAAAATAAATGAGTTTGCAACTCAACATGGGTCTTACAGTAAGCTTTGAAGTTTTAGTGTAGCTTTTTGTATAACAATAGCTATATTAAACTTCAATTCTCCAGGATTATGGTATGATTGCGGCGGGGGGAGGGGGGAGGCAGTGGAGTGGG